>NC_044922.1:27480780-27492177 GCF_003576645.1 Ipomoea triloba | reverse complement strand
GTTCACATAGTTGTGTGGACCATGGTCCATGCAATAATGATTGCCATTTATTGGTGCAAAAATAAAAATTACATTATTTTTATACTGAAGGTACATTATTTTTGTACTGTAGGTACATTATTTTAGGGTACATTATTTTTGTACTGAAGGTACATTATTTGATATATATTATCAAATAATGTACCTACAGTACAAAAATAATGTACTTTTTATTTTTGGTTCACACAACTGTGTGGACCATGGTCCATGCAATAATTTGCCAATAAATGGTATGGAGTTGAACTTGAAAAGTTATAAAGCTAACTGTTCAATCAACATGGCTGATGTTGCCCAAATTAGTAAAATAATTTATCAATTATTTAAATTAGTTATTAAAGTGACACATACCTAACCTTTGGCAAGTCCCCATCCAAATTTAGTGTAACCATTTCTATATTTTCAATTTGAAACGAGTGTTTGTAGTGGATGGACCCATTGTTGTGTTAAGAATGTCATAAGTTTATACAAGCAATACAAGCTAAATTATTGTGACATTTAATATATATGTCGAAATTAATATTTGTGTTGACAAAATGGTTATGCATTATAAATATTTCTTTTGAGATGGCAAGAAAAAAACCCGCAATTTATTTGAAAGTATGCACATGATAATCGCACTAGAAAGACCATGTACGACATGCTCAACCAAAAAAGCGATGGCAAGAACTCGTGATCTTCAAATACGAAAATCATATATGCTTCATCCACTTCGTCAGTCTTTTCGTGGCTACATTATAAATATTTGAAGTTTGGACTATAGTCTATATGTCTTTGACACCTTATCAAGTGGAATTAGTAGTTTACAACCATATTTTTTGTCATGTCTTGTCGATGTGAACAAGTTGAATTCATAGTAGTTCTTTTGCTCGTTGTGAACAAGTTGAATTCTCGTAGTTCTTTTGTTTCATTGTTTAAATAAAAAAAATTAATATCTTGAAATAGTTATTAACTTTATGTTACGTAAATAAGTTTTTAAGCTTAATTATTTATAGAGGTCATATATCATAGCGTGAGACATCACAATATATGCAACAAAGCATAACCTTAATAGCCCTAGAATGTGTGGCCGAGTGCATAGTTCTTGTATTTGAAGATCAGATAAAAAATTTCATTCTCGCTTACAATCTATCAATCAAGTCCTTCGTACACATCTTTGGTAGGGGCTACTTACAATTTGAACAATTTAATTACTCAATTATTTAAAAAAATAAAATAAAACAAAATGGCCTATTGGGCATCTACCTCAAGTCCCTTTCTATCTATTTCATATATGCGAAACTCCCGCCAAAAGGAAGGCATGGAATAAAGTTGTAACACAAACCTACAAAACTATCTTATTCATTCATCAAATCCTGCACAACATGATCATGCCATATATCAATCAACATGTATACCATATGTAACATTTGTACAACAACGGATTGTACAAAAAGTTGTTTTTCATATACATCAATCTTTCTAAATATACGTGGAAAATGACATTGTAGCAAATATATAATTAGGGGAAAAATATGTAAATGGAAATATTATATAGTGAACTTATCAAATTAAAGCGTGTGATATTATAGGGTATTATATCATTTTAAATTATTTTTTCATGTCAAAACACAAAACTATTTTAAAAAATCAAGTGAAAGAAAAAGAATCACAAAAACTAGAATCTTATTCTTCAAGACTCCATTCCTGAAACATTAAAAAGAAGATTGGTGTCATATGTTTTTGGGAAAATGGTCAAATAGACCTCTAAACTTTATACCAAAAGTCAATTAGGTACATAAACTTTTAAAAAGTGCAATTAAGCCATCACACATGTTATTTGTGGTCAAATAAGTCAAGTTTACCAGTAACCAACAGGTTACCAGTCAAAAATTGTTGAAAAACATCACCATCGACGAAAATGACGACTTCCGGTGACCGGCAAGTCGCTGGTAGCTATCTCCGGCGACCTTTCAGGTTGCCTTCTCTAAGGAAAGCGACCTTAGGTCGTCGTTGGTCGCTGGACGTCGCCGGCGGATACAAATGACCTGTAATAGCTACCGGCGACTCGCCGATCGCCGGAAGTCGTCCTTTTCGTCGATGGTGACGTTTTTCAGCAATTTTTGATTGGTAACCTGTTGGTTACCGGTAAACTTGACTTATTTGACCACAAACTTCTCTAAGGAAAGCGACCTCAGGTCGTCGCTGGTCGCTGGAAGTCGCCGACGAATACAAATGACCTGTTATTACAGGTCATTTACCTGTTTTTTAGCTTTATTGCCTCAATTTGGCATGTTTGAGGGCTTAATTGCACTTCTTAAAAGTTTAGTTGTCTAATTGACTTTTGGTGTAAAGTTTAGGGGCCTATTTGACCATTTTCCCCATATGTTTTGGTTGGTGTTCCAGAATAACCCGACTACATATATACTTAAGATTCATCTGCAAACTTTGGTTAAAATTGATTAACTGATTGAATTGAAAAAAAAAAGAAGATTAATCAGTTAGTGATTAAACTTTTTATTTGGTTAATAGTTTTACAGTTTTAAGAATTTCAGTTATTTGTTATGCCTTGACCACCGGTTTCAAACATATGACCATCCATTTAGAATGGTATCTGAGATGTCATCGCACTACATGATTGGTAAAAATCTGGCGGCGCACACACACACACATAGATATATATATATATATATATATATATATATAAATTTGGTTCAAATGTGGCGCTGCTCTCCCAATCTCCCATGCAGTTGTGTGGACTCATATGTACCATTAGATGCACTCAGATCAGTGGTTGAAAATCAATGAAGATGGGAAAGAACGCGGCGACACTTTGGTAATTTCCTTCGCTAGGTATATTTCGGTGGTCAACTAAGTGTTGGTGTGTATGCACTTTTAAGTGAACTGTGATGTACCACAAAGTGCTGGTCTGTGGTGCACTAATGGAAAAAACGTGGTGACATTTTGATAATTTTTTGCACCAAGTTTATTTCATTGGTGCATTAAGTGTTGGTATGTGGTGCACTAAGGAGTGATATGTAGTGTACTTAGCAGTGATTTATGGTGCACCACAAAGTGCTAGTTTGTGAAAGTGCGGGTTTGTGGTAAACATATCTAAGTGCACCGTCAAACATAGCTGAATGCACCAGCTAATCAGCCATCACAGAAAATATTTGAGGCTCCAGCTGCACTTAGGAGTGGCCTATAATGCATTTATGAGTGATCTGTGGTGCACTTATAAGTGATTTGTGACAAATTTATGAGTGTCTAACGGTGCACTTTGGAGTGGATGCACCACCCAGCATATCTAAATGCACCATATCGCATGACTATATTTGGCCTAAATTAATCAAGCAATCTACACATTTATTTCTTTCCTTAACATGTGATATCCTTCTATCATCCAAAAAGTTTTTGACAATCAAATAACATAGGGGCATACCACACTCCAACTACAACCCACATTCTATACCTTTATATAATTACATCCACAATATTCTATATCTTTTAAAATTGTAATACATATAAAAATGTTATTATATTTTTCCAAAATGAAAATATTATATTAGCCAATGAACACCCTGTAACTATCCAGAGAAAAGAGAGTCCAAGGTCGGTGGATTTTTGTCCCACAAGCAGCTATAGTCTATCTATTTGCCGAAAGAAAAGACTAATGAGTTGATGGAACCCTAGGCAAAATCCTTTTCTACATCTCATAATGCCATGATTTTTAATTTTCATAAATCATATTTCTTTAATTTCATTGTGCCCAAACCGTGTCATTTTTCAATTCAAAGGCAAAACACTTAAAATATATTTGCATTTTGATTTTAAAAAAAAAAAATAATAAATCAGCTTAAACCAAGAATATCAAGCCAGTAACTACCCAATCAACTCGATTGGAGTTGACCACAGAACCTTTTCTTAGCTATAGTATGCACACAGCAGATATTGGCAAATGGCACGTAGAAAGTGATGATAATGTTGGTGTGAGTTAGGCCAAAATTAAGGAATATATTCAACATAGACGCCAATATCCTAATGATTAAATTGAATGTGGTTTTTACAGCGTTGTTGATCTCCAATAATGTGTTGTGGTCTAACATAGTCCAATATGCATCATTAAACCTTACCTAGGCAAACAACCTAGAAACAATAAGAATGATTTCCAGGAGCGTTTTCAAAGATGGTAGGGCTGTCCACTTCCAAATTAAAGTAGAATTTTGTAATCTATATATATTTTTTGATATGTATAATCGTTTGTGACGGGTTATTATAGGCAGTTCAATTAGCCTAATAATAATCTAAATAATAATATTTTGATCGATTGATAAAATAGATTAATGAAAAAATTTTACCTCTGAAAGATTAGTAAATTGTTTAAAGATTACAAGTTGTATTGACACGTTATTTGATGGGATTGTCCGATTGATCTCCTCATCCCTCCAACCTTATTCTCCTTCTCATCATTATTGAGTACTCACCCTTGTAGTAATCAAAACAATTGACTTAACTATTTCTTTTATTGGAACAATGAATTTGTAACTCGAATAAAATTAATTATATATATGCTAGATACAGAGTACGTAAATATCTATCTAGTGCAGTCAACATTTGTTGTCAATACCCTCTTGGTTTAGCTCATTGCGCAGAGTATTTCTAACGTGGTTTACTTCTATTGTGTAGTTTGTGAGATATTACATAGAAATATGATTTACCAATTACACACCCTCAGACAGGTTGATGTGCGACTTTTCCTTATTACCTAAAAATTGTTTTCTCTTATGTAGCTTGACAAAAAAAACAAAATTTAATCCATCCAATACACCATTTCGAATAGTGATTACTTATTTTCTTCATTAAAATAGAAGTAAATATATAATAGCTATTAATTATTAAAATAGAAGTAAATATATAATAGCTATTAATTATTAATCTTGATTAATGTGGTGGACATATATTCTGGCAAAAGATAATGTGGATGGCCTAGCTAGCTACCTCATGCTAACATTTTCCCCACCCCCAAAGTTGCGCATGTAATTAAACAAAATCAAAAGCTGATTCAAAAAATTGAGTAAGAGCCCATTTCTTTGCAGCTTTTGTCAATGTTTTATTACTTTTTTTTTTTTTTTGTCTTACCATAAAACCACACACCAAGACTGAAATTGTTTGTATTGCATAAGACTTCAAGATCGATAAAAATATGTTCTTCCCTAATCAATTTTAAAGTAGATACAGCCGGCATGAGCAGCTCAATTAATCACAGGGGTAAAGTTTGGAAAGAAGATCAAGAATGGAAAGAAGATCAAGAATTGAGTCGTAGTCAGCTCCTAGGTGCTGGTGTTTATTTCCTCCTTCTTCCCCACAAGAATCTTTAATAATTTACATAAAAAGCAGCTGCTGATATTATGCACACCATTAATTATGACCAAAACTAAATCATAATATTATAGTATATATGTTGTCCCAAAGCAACCTATTTATTCATGGGATTGATTGATGATTAATAATAATTCATTGAATATTGTTTGTTGGCATGGAAATTGAAGCAAAATCATGAATTAAGTGATACAAATGAGACTGCAAATCAGCAAGTGACATGATTATATAGGGAGGAATGAGTGCAATGGGGAGTGATGGCCCAAGTTCCAAAAGAGATTGATGAGTATGGGGATTAAGGTGGGACTTGAAAATTTTTATTTTGTGTGCTTTTATTCTTTTGATGATCATGATGATAATAAACTTATACCTAGCTTGCCCACATAATAAACTTATACCTAATAATAGTAATAATGGATTTGTGGTCACAGTCCCACACTCACCCCATGGGTGCATGGCAATTTGGGAAATAATGTTTTTGACAGTTAGATAGCACAAAAATGAAAAAAACAAAAACAAAAACAAAAACAAAAAAAAAATAATCATGCAAATGCAGGATAAATATAAAACAATATAACTGTGTATTTACATATATTTTTCTTTTAATATGCATTAATAACTTTTTGGTAAATTTTGCACTTCAATATATAGTCCTTAGCATCACTAGGTCAAGATAGGGTTGTGATGATTTTTTGGGGACCGGATCCATCATAAATCGGGTATGTAAGTATAGAACTGGACAGAAAAATAGCTCGGGGCGGTAGGCCCAAAATAGTACGTACAAAACTTGAGATACTGGTTCAAAACGGCGGTCTAAATAATAAATAAATAAATAATACAAGCTATAAATCAAGGCCAAATAATGAGCTAAGAATAATAATTAAGAGAGCTAGAAGGGTCATACTATTTGTATGTGTTTTTTGATCTTGTAATTATATTAGCGCGCAATTCACTTATCAACTGTCCCAAACTGTTGAGTTATCTGTTCCATTTTTTATTTTACATATTATGTTTACTATAAAAATGAAATCGATATTCATTAGTTGATTTTCCATATTATTTTTAAAATTTATAAATATAATTTAAATGTGATTTTTAAATATATAAATTTCATTTACTAATAATAAATCAATTTACATAAGAAAAATAAATAATAAAATATCATAATCAACCCGTTAGTAAAACAAATACCCATTTGTAAAACTAAATAAAGTATATATTAATTTTCACTAAATTTTAATCTTTTCATTTTCAACAAAACTTTAATGTCCTATACGTATTTGTGTGTACACGTATGTATAAAGGTGAGCATGCATATGCATATGATGCTTTAATTTCTATGCATTTAAAGGTGCACTTCTTTCTTATTTCCAAATAGAGCCTTTAATGGTCCATTTAAGATCTCTTTATGGTTCTTAAATTTGAATTCAGAAAAATTAAGTCAAAAGAAGAAGAAAGAAAAGGTTGAAGGGGAATGAACCTAATGACAAAAATAAAAACTACACATCAAAATTTAAAAATTTTGTCTAAAAAGATTACCTTTATTTATTTGTAAAAAATATTGTTTTTTTTTCCCTACTAAATTAGTATTTAATGTTCACGCACTGCGATGTCATTATATTTTTGCTTTTTTTTTTTTTCTTTTTTGGGTGCTAAAATCACTATCACATGTTCACTCCTTAATGTGCCATTATTTAAAATCACTATTGAATATTCACTCATATATTAATGTGACATTATCTAATTGCTATTTTTCATATTAAAATCACTATCAAATGTTCACTCATTAATCTGTCATCACTCATCATCTGTTTGGTATTTTTATTTCCCTACTAAAAGCACGGTCAAATGTTCACTCCATATATAACATGTCATTATCTATACGTTTTTTTTTTAATCTCTATTTTTCATTATTTATTATCACTAACTAATAAAGAATTTATGTAATAATCAAATATAAATAAATAAAATCTTAGAGAGTTAATATTAAGAAAATTTTTGAGTGGGCAAAAGATCTTGAGACTAAAACTTTTAGTTAAACATTCAAATATTGCTAAGAGATCGAGCATTGCCCATTGATAATAGGTGATGTCCTTAGTGTTGTTTAGCCAATATTTATGTGACGATGATGTTTTTTTTACCACATGCATCACTATTCGTCTTCCTCTTGGAGTCGCTTTCTTGTGCGCTTTGGGTGAAGTTTGTCTCGTAACTCTAATCAACAAAAAATATAAAAAAGTAAACAAATCTAGGTTACCCACGAACTCAAATTGAGAAGACCAATAATATATAACTTTCACATTAAATGAAACTTGAACCTTGTGATTTACCATAACAAGTCAATTGCCTAATCAACTAGGATTGTCCCAACGATGATCATAATATACAAAGTCAAGAATTGGTGATGTGAAACAAACTTTAACTAGCGCAAAGCATGCTTAATTAAAGAGTGCTTTAATTTGTTAAGTACATTTGAAATAGATTAGTTTATAGCTTTTTGTGCACACCCTCATCAACATCATTTCCCTTTTCTTTTTTTTTTTATAAATTAAAAAAAAAAACTAAAAGAGAGCGAGAAAAGTATGTATATTAGAGTATAGTAGTGATGGTGAAATTGGGGCCTATGAACACAAAAGTGAAACGCTCCATGGCCTAAACTCTTATCCCTTTTAGTAATTTAGTGAACATCAATTTTGGACTTATAGAAAGGTAGACAAATGTAATTATGATGTTGTTGAAATAAAGATGACTGCATTTTGCCCTACATATAAAGCTTCATTCTTCATTCTTCAAGTAGGACACTCCATCCATTATTCAATTAAACCATGTTATCAAACAAGAACAAAAACCACAGCTATCCTTAAAAAAATTACTCTAGCTAGTGTCAAATATAATGACGAGTTATCGTAATTTAAAAGTAGTAAGAATGAGTTAAATATGAACAAAATATTACGGAGTATTATTTATTTATGCACCTGAATAGATATATTACACGCGGCAAACTTACATTTTAAATGCATACTAACTAATCAACTAATTATTAGAATTGATTGTATTTTTTCTTAAAATGTTTCTCCTACGTACTATTGAACTTGTGATATGATTTAATACTCTCTTCTTCTATTTTATGAAAAATACAATCGTAAAAGGTATCATAATGTTTTTTACACATACATACTAACATACATACCTCCACGCACACACATACTGGCCCCATGAGAACTAGGGAAAAAAAGAGAAAAATTACAATTACATTTTTGTAATTATTACAAACTTTGTCAGCATTTGCAAAATTTTGATAGTGCATTCGCGGATAACTAAAATTATTGCATTCAACTTGATTGTGCACTTTTACAAGAAGTATTTGTCCACACTTCTCACGAGAAGTCTAGTTCTTATGGGGTCAGACCGGTTAGTTATATATATATATACAGTGGCGGATCCAGAAAACTTTCTCAGTGGGGGCGAAAAATAAACTAATTAACGATATATTTTGAAAAAAAAAAACAAAACAAAACACTTAGAGATCGAGTCATAAATATTATTAACTAGAGATGAAAAATCAAAATACATCATGATAAAAAATATTTTAAACAAAATAAAAAACATATGGAGTAATTAAGTAGATAAAATAGTTTGAATAGAAACCACATTATAAATCAATCATCTGACTATTAATATTAAAAAAAAAAAAAGGAAAAAGAAGAAGTCACAATGTTACAAATAAAAAATCCAATTAGAACTCTCACTATTTTTTTTGAAAGAGAACTCTCACTATTAATATTAAAAAATGATAAAAACAAAATTTCACTCATCTCACTATTAATATTAAGAAATGAAAAAAAAAAACCCCCCACAATATTATAAATAAAAAATTCAATGCATTGATACTAAACAATTTAAAAACAAAATTCAATGCAGATGGAAGGGTTTGAAAAATAGATCATATGACCATTTCATTTCAATGAAGCCTTACCATCTAAGCTAATTAAACTTTGTTTAATTATTGATATACTTAGTATATATACTATATATATGGGGTGGGGGAGTGGGGGCGCCTGCCCCCACTGCCCCCATGCTGGATCCGCCAGTGTATATATATTGATGGGTAAATATGCACATGTACTAGTCAGTCCGTAAATCACCTGTCCGTCGGTCACCCAACCTGTCCGTCAACGGTCACCCAACCGGTCCGTCGACGGTCACCCGGTCCGTCGGCCGCATGATCGGAAGCAACACACCTTGTGGATTGGAGGCTCACGAGCGCAACAGTTGCTTGATGTGACGACCGACAACTTTTCGGGAACAAGGGATCCGTGTTTTCATCACCTCGAGCAACTCGACCACTTCGAGCAAACCGATGCGCATTTTGCGGAGTGACAGCCCATATGCCCTCCACTTGCATATCAGACACCATGTGCATAGTGAATCCACTTTGTATAAAGAGGGGTCATTCCCCTCACTGAAAAGGGGACTCATCAGTATTACACTAATACACTTGCGATTTGCCGATTGTCTTTCTCCTGCTTACTCTTTATCACTGTTCGTCACCCGTAGAGCGATATAGCTTCGAACCGCTCAGTCGTTGACCGGTAGACCGACCGTCTGACCGGCCGAGCGACATTCTTCACTACACGTAACACACGTATCCGTAGCGTAATCGTAGACCCCGTTTACATTTACGCTATCATTGGCGCCGTCTGTGGGGATTGAACGAGTCACTCTGTTCTATCCCGTTATCTTTTATTTCTTCACACCGTTATCCATCTTGAAATGACGAACAGCAGGAGAAATCGTAGCCGAAGTCACATGCGAAAGAGAAATTCAACCCGTCAGATGACTAAAGCATTTCTGGAGGACGATCTACGTCAACAATTAGATCGGTCAAGGAACTTGAACAACGAGCTCACGTCCAATCCGTCAAGAAAAAACATACAACCAACCCAACCGGTTGGTTCGAGCGAAGGCCTACATGCTGGACAAACGAATTTTCAAATGACAATTACATGTGCCATGTTGCTGCCAGTAGGCCAAACGTTGACCTCAACGCCAAGTATATTTGGAGGAAATCAAATACAAGGAGCACCGCAACATGGACCCACACCGATGTGCCAACCAGGGCTGGGAACTCTTGGGTACTATGTTACGACACCCACCCCCCGAATGACGACGAACCCTCAGAGTCCTATCGCTCAACAACAAATGCCTCAACTTTTCGATGCACAACAGTCGCATCTACAACCTCAAGGGAGCAACCAAGAGGAAGTTCGATTGGCGAATCGTACGCAAAGACTAGATCGAGAAGAACATAAAAAGCATCGACAGGATGACGTCATACAACGCAGAAGTGTTTTCGACCGAATTCAAAAGAGTGCTAAATTCCGATTGGGGGTTCGAGGTAACCATGATCGACAAACATCACGGATGATTACAAAGAAGCGGCTCAAAGAACGCACTACAAGCGGAACGAAAGGCTTAGCTGGTTGGGTGGACAACCAAGATGCATGGAAGAATGGGTCAGCTGTCTGACCATGGGATCCTACAAGTCTTAGACTTCTTCGTTTGGAGTTTTGTTCGACCTGCACGTTCGTTTGGGGTGTGTTCGACCTGCACGTGGGTTTTTTCGACCTGCCGTTTTTTGGGTTGTGTTCGACCTGCACGTTTTGGGGTTTTATTCGACCTGCACGGATCTCGTTTGGGGTTTTATTCGACTGCACGTTTGGGTTCGATTTGGGGTTTCTGACCTGCACGAATTTGTTTGGGTTTGTTCGACCTGCACGAATCTTCGTTTGGGGTTGTGTTCGACCTGCACGTTTGGGTTTATCGCCTGCGATCCTTGGGTTTCGCGCACGTCGTTTGGGTTGTTCGACTCACGTTGGGTTTGCTCGACCACATATTCGTTGGTTGTCACCGCACGAATCTTCGTTTGGGGTTGTGTTCGACCTGCACGTTTGGGGTTATGATTCGACCTGCACGGATCTCCGTTTGGGTTTTGTTCGACCC
>NC_044922.1:27458649-27475163 GCF_003576645.1 Ipomoea triloba | reverse complement strand
CGCCTGGTCAAGTCAACCACTCGGTGATTCGTATGTGCTACCTTCCTCATCCCCAGCCGTGGAAAACTTGATTGGTCCGTCAACGACCAAGGTATCACCAAGGGAAGACCCACCTCCAAACCATGGAAAAGATGTGAACAAAACCCGCTAAATGATCCATCGCTCGACGACCGGAAACAACCAGGACAAACCCGTCTTTAGTGATTATGCTTTCGGTTGTACTCTTTTTCCCTTAGCTAGGTTTTTTCCCAAAGGGTTTTTCTTAGTCTAAGGTTTTTAACGAGGCAACCCGCGTAAATCACGCCCCTCCTGCTCAAATCAAACTTGAGGGGTTCATCACGGATTATCAAGGCATTCAAGCCAGGGAGACTTTGCTCGCAACAAGTTAGCCGCCTGGAGCACATTCTACTTCTCGAACCTGACGACTCTCGCAGATTCAAGAAGTGGGGGACTTGTGATGGGTAAATATGCACATGTACTAGTCAGTCCGTAAATCACCTGTCCGTCGGTCACCCAACCTGTCCGTCAACGGTCACCCAACCGGTCCGTCGACGGTCACCCGGTCCGTCGGCCGCATGATCGGAAGCAACACACCTTGTGGATTGGAGGCTCACGAGCGCAACAGTTGCTTGATGTGACGACCGACAACTTTTCGGGAACAAGGGATCCGTGTTTTCATCACCTCGAGCAACTCGACCACTTCGAGCAAACCGATGCGCATTTTGCGGAGTGACAGCACCACTTCGAGCAAACCGATGCGCATTTTGCGGAGTGACAGCCCATATTCGAGCAAACCGATGCGCATTTTGCGGAGTGACAGCCCATATGCCCTCCACTTGCATATCAGTTTGCGGAGTGACAGCCCATATGCCCTCCACTTGCATATCAGACAGCGGAGTGACAGCCCATATGCCCTCCACTTGCATATCAGACACCATGTGCATAGTGAATCCACTTTGTATAAAGAGGGGTCATTCCCCTCACTGAAAAGGGGACTCATCAGTATTACACTAATACACTTGCGATTTGCCGATTGTCTTTCTCCTGCTTACTCTTTATCACTGTTCGTCACCCGTAGAGCGATATAGCTTCGAACCGCTCAGTCGTTGACCGGTAGACCGACCGTCTGACCGGCCGAGCGACATTCTTCACTACACGTAACACACGTATCCGTAGCGTAATCGTAGACCCCGTTTACATTTACGCTATCATTGGCGCCGTCTGTGGGGATTGAACGAGTCACTCTGTTCTATCCCGTTATCTTTTATTTCTTCACACCGTTATCCATCTTGAAATGACGAACAGCAGGAGAAATCGTAGCCGAAGTCACATGCGAAAGAGAAATTCAACCCGTCAGATGACTAAAGCATTTCTGGAGGACGATCTACGTCAACAATTAGATCGGTCAAGGAACTTGAACAACGAGCTCACGTCCAATCCGTCAAGAAAAAACATACAACCAACCCAACCGGNGACAACCAAGATGCATGGAAGAATGGGTCAGCTGTCTGACCATGGGATCCTACAAGTCTTAGACTTCTTCGTTTGGAGTTTTGTTCGACCTGCACGTCCGTTTGGGGTGTTGTTCGACCTGCACGTTTGGGGTTATGTTCGACCTGCACGAATTTTCGTTTGGGGTTTTGTTCGACCTGCACGAATCTTCGTTTGGGGTTGTGTTCGACCTGCACGTTTGGGGTTTTATTCGACCTGCACGGATCTCCGTTTGGGGTTTTATTCGACCTGCACGGATCCGTTTGGGGTTTTGTTCGACCTGCACGTTTGGGGTTATGCTCGACCTGCACGAATATTTCGTTTGGGGTTTTGTTCGACCTGCACGAATCTTCGTTTGGGGTTGTGTTCGACCTGCACGTTTGGGGTTTTGTTTCGACCTGCACGGATCTCCGTTTGGGGTTTTGTTCGACCTGCACGGATCTGCGGTTTTGTTTGACCTGCACGAATATTCGTTTGGAGTTTTGTTCAACCTTGAATCTTCGTTTGGGGTTTTGTTCGACATGCACGAGTAAATGTAACCATCAGAGCAGCCAGGTTGTGCAAGTTTGTTAGCAGCAAGAGTTGGATGGAAGAATATACTACTTGAGAAATTGCAAGAAAACATAGAGAAGCTTGAAGAGATAAGAGAATGTACTACTTGAAAAACTGCAAGAAAGCATAGAGAAGCTTGAATATTATCTTATGTCAAGGAATTTGCAAGATGGTTGATTAGTCGACCAACATCTTGGGAGTCAAGCAACCAACACCAGCCAACCAAGCACAACCTGCACCGACGAGCGAAACACTTGCGGATGCCGATCAACCTGCACCAGCCAACCAAGCACAACCCGCACCAACGAGCGAAACACTTGCGGATGCCGATCAACCTGCACCAGCCAACCAAGCACAACCCGCACCAACGCGAAACACTTGTGGATGCCGATCAACCTGCACCAGCCAACCAAGCACAACCCGCACCAACGCGAAACACTTGTGGATGCCGATCAACCTACACCTGTTTACTAAGCACTTCGTGTGACGGGCGATTCGACCACTTGAATGTTATGCAATCTGGTCGATCATCCGCTGGGAAGCCTAGCCACCTTCAACGGACAACAACCACTTCAACATCAAGCCATTGACAGAGTGATATGTTGAACAACCACTTGCATATCGACAGATTACTTGGTGTGTAGTAATCTACCGTGTTTTGACCAATCACTTGGACGATAAACAATCTATGTCGGTATGGCGAGCAACCGGTAGACAAATCGCTTGGATGAGGAGCAACGGACGATCGGCCACCTGGATGGCAACGTATACTTGGCCAACCACTCTGATGTCAAGTAACTTGTGACAAAGTGATATGTCAATTGACCACATGGATGTGAGGCATCTGTCGACAAATCAACCAATGGCGTCCACGAGCAAACACCCAATTAAGAAAACAACATGTTACGTAATGACAAAGTGAAGGAAGGAATTGATTCATACACGCAAAGTTAAAAGTACAACCGACACAAGCGGGGTCGGTCTCCCGATCACACTCCACAAACAAGCAACTACGACTATGGAGGACAAAACAATCATGGATCTTGACCACGCGATGAGGAAGGACCCGTCGGAGGCTTCTTGAAGGGCTCTGGACCAGGAGGTGTCAGATCTTCGGGCAGAACGGTACGAACCGATTCCCAATCCTCAGGGAGAGCATTTTGTAATATGTGATACAAAGTTTGTTGCATGCCCCTTGTTCCTTTGAGATAACCCCATGCGGTCACCTTACGTATCATCGCTGATATCACTGGGTCTTCTCGGAACATATGGAACAAAGGAATGGCTGCATCCTCGGAGGGACATAAAGCAGACAACAGACCGGGCACCTCGGATGGTCGAGATACGAAATAAGCAATGGCATCTCGACGAAACTGATCGGAATTTGGATACTGTCCCAAAGAATAGAGTTGGGCGTCCAAATGGGATATTTGTTCTCGACGAGATTCGAGTTGGTTTTCCTGATCCCTCACGGTGGCCCTGAGTGATTGTGTTTCTTTTTCCCATCCTATAGCAGTAAGCTGGCATCGCAGGAACAACTCGGCGCCTGTGCTAGCAACCTGACATAAACACGATCATAAACCACAGTTTAGAAAGTACCAAACGAAGAAAAGAGAGATCAGCAACTCAATGATTGGAGTAAGTACGTTAGCTAGGTGATGGGCTAGCTGCTCAGCAACTTTTTCGTTGGACAAAGTGGCGATGCCCGAGGGTGGAGGACTCAGTTGGAGTAACAGATCGAACATTTTTCGCAAATCAACTGGTGCGCGGGTCAACGCGCTCACAAGTGGAGACCCCCCGTCGAGGTTAGGACAAGTGGCAAAAGCGTTCCCCGACACCTCACTTTCAACCTCACCTATGGGACGCTTCCCATGTGATTTAGGGGGAAACGGAGCAGAAGGAAAGCCAGGGCTACCAAATTCATAACGGGGGATAGTAGGAGGTACAAATTTCTTTTTCAAAATAATCTTTGGCAATCCAGGTCGACTACTCCCGCTTGCGCCTGCACCTAGCAGTTCCTTTAATTCAGGATCAATATCCGGCGCTCCTGGATGTCAATAAGAAATAACAAAACGTGTGAGGAATCAAAGATTAAAAGGGGAGACATGTGCTAACCGTTTAAGATCCAACCTTGGGCCCCGTAAATTGGAGCAGGGAGTCGAGCTGCATCAAAAGCCTCTGCGGAGTGGTAAATCTCCCAAGAATAGCATTCAGACTTAATCTTCTCAACAGCAATGTGAATCTCTGGAGTCTCAGGGGGTACCACGCACTTACGCATCCGACGAGACCATTCATTTTTAAAAGGAAGATCACCATCCAAACGAACCCGAAGAAATTTCTCTTTCCATCTGCGGTTGTTGTCAGGCAAGTCAGAAACTTTCCCAGCCGTCCCACGACATTGGATAATGACAAAACCGTTGCGATGGTTCTTCCCCATGCACTTTACCAGATGGAGAAAATTGAAGAGTTCTAGTGTACAAGGCACTTGGTGACGTTTGCAAATCTGAGGGTAGCATGCAAGAATACGGTGTGCGTTGGGTGCTATCTGACCTGGAACTATGCCGTAATAATTCACGAAGTCAACAAGGAACGGGTCAAAGGGGATGCGCAAACCGGCTTTCAAGGAATCAAAATGCACACCTACCCAATTCTTTTGGTGGCAATCAATGATGTTGGAAGGACGACGATCAATTGAGTAAGAAATCCCCTTTCCAATTAGCTTCTTGAGTTGTTCTACCTCTTTGTCGGTAAAATCAATTCCAACGATACGAGCACCATCGGAATCCAAGTCGACATAGTCACGTGATACTCCAGTTTGACTTCTTGAGAGTTCTTTGGGATTATGGGAGGTACCTTCGCCTAGTTGAACCTCAAAATTCTTTGATGAAATTTTTGAACGCTTGGATCGCGGGGTAACGTGCGAACGAGCTTGGGGCGCATCGTCAGAATTACTCGATTCCTCAGACGCACTAACATCCTCATCATCGCTGTCATAGTCGCGCATACACCATTTTTTGTCTTGCGACATGCTACATTAGCAAAGGAATGTAGGTGACATACCACGGACAAACAACATAGCGAAGAAGCAACGGCAAAACAAATGGCATCAATTTTTTTTTTAGTTGCAGCGTTTAGTTTTTTAGTCGCAGCATGTATTATTGTTATTTTTTATTTGTAAAAAAAAAAAATAGAATAAAAAAAAAAAAAAAAAAAAAAAAGGGGGGAGGGGGATGGCCGACGTCGAGCAGGCTGCTCGACGTCGGCCATGTCCGGTCGACGTCGAGCAGCCTGCTCGACGTCGGCCATGTCCGGTCGACGTCGAGCAGGCCGCTCGACGTCGGCCAGATCGGTCGACGTCGAGCAGCCCGCTCGACGTCGACCGAGCGTTTCGGTCGACGTCGAGCGGGCTGCTCGACGTCGCCCCAAAAAGCCGACGACTGCCGACTGGGCACCAGTCGGCAGTCGCCGGCCTTTTTCCTCCAGTCGGCGGTCGCCGACTGGATTCGTCCAGTTGGCGCCGCCGACTGGGCTCTGCTCCAGTCGCCGGCGACTGGAGCAGAGATCAGATCTGGAAATCATTTCCAGATCTGATCTCGAAAAAAAAATAAAAAAATAGAAAGTTATAATGTTTTACCTGCTTGGTCTTGGTAGCTTTGGAGGTGATTGATGATACACTTGATTGAGAGCTTAGGAATGTCTTGATGGTGAAGTGAAGATGGTAGGAGGATATTTATACAAAAAATTTGGGTTTTTTGAGAAAGTGGGTTGATCCAAAAAGGCTAATGGGTCATGTAAGACTACTAGTGGGAGCATTGTTCTTGGCAAGTCCAAAGTATCAAACTGGAGGAAATATACACGCAGGTGGTCAAATCATAAAAATCACTCAGCTGACCGGTAACAATCACCCCATTTGGTCTGGATCCGCCTGGTCAAGTCAACCACTCGGTGATTCGTATGTGCTACCTTCCTCATCCCCAGCCGTGGAGAACTTGATTGGTCCGTCAACGACCAAGGTATCACCAAGGGAAGACCCATCTCCAAACCATGGAAAAGATGTGAACAAAATCCGCTAAATGATCCATTGCTCGACGATCGGAAACAAACAGGACAAACCCGTCTTTAGTGATTATGCTTTTGGTTGTACTCTTTTTCCCTTAGCTAGGTTTTTTCCCATAGGGTTTTTCTTAGTCTAAGGTTTTTAACGAGGCAACCCGCGTAAATCACGCCCCTCCTGCTCAACTCAAACTTGAGGGGTTCATCACGGACTATCAAGGCATTCAAGCCAGGGAGACTTTGCTCGCAACAAGTTAGCCGCCTGGAGCACATTCTACTTCTCGAACCTGACGACTCTCGCAGATTCAAGAAGTGGGGGACTTGTGATGGGTAAATATGCACATGTACTAGTCAGTCCGTAAATCACCTGTCCGTCGGTCACCCAACCTGTCCGTCAACGGTCACCCAACCGGTCCGTCGACGGTCACCCGGTCCGTCGGCCGCATGATCGGAAGCAACACACCTTGTGGATTGGAGGCTCACGAGCGCAACAGTTGCTTGATGTGACGACCGACAACTTTTCGGGAACAGAGGATCCGTGTTTTCATCACCTCGAGCAACTCAACCACTTCGAGCAAACCGATGCGCATTTTGCGGAGTGACAGCCCATATGCCCTCCACTTGCATATCAGACACCATGTGCATAGTGAATCCACTTTGTATAAAGAGGGGTCATTCCCCTCACTGAAAAGGGGACTCATCAGTATTACACTAATACACTTGCGATTTGCCGATTGTCTTTCTCCTGCTTACTCTTTATCACTGTTCGTCACCCGTAGAGCGATATAGCTTCGAACCGCTCAGTCGTTGACCGGTAGACCGACCGTCTGACCGGCCGAGCGACATTCTTCACTACACGTAACACACGTATCCGTAGCGTAATCGTAGACCCCGTTTACATTTACGCTATCATATATATATATATATAGAGAGAGAGAATTCTATTTTTACCATAAATTTATAGGTGGCGTTCTATTTTTAATTTTTTTTTCAGAACTCCATGTTAGTCTTAGTATTATTGTGACATAATCATTTTTTGTCCTTCGTCAGCAAGCATGTTTAAATAGCGTTAAATATGAGGACATTTCATTCTATTCAGTTTTAAATGTTAATCCATTTGTTCGTCCTAGACTTATATATGTCATTCCACTGTTTCTATACGGAGGCTCAGGTTGGGGGAGGCGCAGATTGCAGTTAAAAAAGTTATAGGACGGCTCTAGTCGTGAATTAGGGATTTAAAAATAAAAATATAGCGTGCCAACTCAATATGTATAAAAAGATCGAAATATTTTCGTATTTAACATCATATCATCATTTAAATAGGCTTGTTGACGAAAAACTAAAAATAGGAATGCCTAAATAAAACTAGAATCAACAATGAACATTCTAAGAAATGTATTAAAAGTGAAATGAGGTCTATAAATTTAGAAAGAAAAAAAATGAATTAACTATATATTCACACTCTCTCTCCCTCTCTACTTATGTGGGGTGATGTGGAGTACAAAATGCATAAAAACATATATAAATGCATGATGGGTTTAAAATCTCGATGATCAAACATGTAGTAAAAGGCAACAGGGAGCTAGCTCAGCTCCCAAAAGGCCCCACGTGTGGAATCAATATCAAGCTTATGTGTAATTCCTTTGTCTATCTATCCATCCCAAAATCTTCACTTCATTATAAATTCATTTTTAAACTTTCTTTAATTTTTTTTTAAATTAAAATGTGGCTTGTAAAAGTAGGGTTTTATATGTTGGTATATATCACATGTATGGATATATGGAGGCGGCGGTTCGCAACTTACATTATTATAAATCCCCATGCCATTATATTTAATCAAATATATAATTATTATTTTTTACTTGATAAAAAATTAGCAAACAATTAAATTATCAGAGGGTTCTATACGTGAGAAAGAGTTTTAGATCAGCAGTGAGACTTTGTATGTATGAAATAATTTTAGATCAGCGGTAAGATTGGATATGTGTGAAAGAGTTTTGGATTGATGGTGAGAATACTCTGTACGTATTATGTTGAATAGAATTTTGCTGAGAATACTATGTACGTGTTATATTGAATAGAATTTTACTGATCGAAGTAATTTGTAATATTATTAAAAGAAAAAGAAAAGGGAGCATAGCAATAGGAGTATAGGACCCAAAAGAGCAGCTTTCAACTTTGTGACAATATCACGGGAACCTTTCTAAGGTCATAAGTTGATTTGTGGGCATTATTTCACTTTTCTTTTTATAATTTTATTATCTGCAAAAGCCATCCAAACGCTCCCTCTCGTAAAAGAAAAAGGTGGCAATTTGGGAATCCAATGCCCCCATCACAGCTTTCATATCATGAATTCTCCCATATTGCCTCTACTTCTTGGATTTTCTTCTTCCTTTTTTCTTGGTGGATCACTACATTCTTCATTTTCATCATCATCATCACTCTCTCTCTATCTCTCTCTTGTGCTTCTTTACTGTTTCTTATTGATATTTTCTCGTCCCTGGACCCTCACATCCTAATCCGACAAAATATTAGATGGGTAAATTACTGTGACTCAACGACTCATTAGGAAGAGAACTAGTGTCTGGTGAAGATTTTACTGCTAGGACTCGATTTTATGTTCTTGCATTGTCTATAATATATCATCTAAAAATCAATTGAGCTGCTCGTGCAAGTGCTTATAATAACCCTTTTTTTTTCTTATTGTTTTCTTTCCAACCACTAAATTTGGCCATATATACATACATAGAACCTTCTACTGTAGACTCTGTGCACTATAGAATATAGATTGCACTCATACTTGTGTTGTTCCATACTGTTTAGGAGTATACATGACTAGTGTAGGGTTTATGCTTTTTGCAGGACTATAAGGTTTTGGCGAAAATAGTATTCGTAAAACATATCCTATTTCTATCCTATTTAGTGTCATGTTATTCTGTCGTTAGGCACAACGTAGTTAGTTGACCATGTTGCCACTTATAGTGTGTATATGCTGGAATCCTACCAAAGCGGTGTGGTGTGAATTGTCCTTGCTGAGTACTAGTGTACAAGTGAGCGAGTGCTCTCTGGTATGGGGTTAAACTTTTACAATAGCGCTATGGGTTTCTCATTTCTGCAAGATTTGAATGTTTTGACGAAAATAGTATCTCTGAAACCTTATTCCCATAGTTTTTTAAATACCGTCATTCTGTCATATGTCATAATTTAACTGGTCAATCAATCTAAAGTAAAGTTAACAATCTGCTGTGTTATTGCCCTGTGTGCGAATGTGAATCCTACCAAAAGTAGGGATATGAAGTGTCCTCTTGTGGGCATAATGCAAGACCACACCATATATACAGCATCCTAGAATTTCCTATGCTCCTGTTGTATCATGATGTTTCATGAGAGATGGTTGTAAAACTTATTATATATACAGATTATTATATGTATGTATAATCTGGAGAAGGGCCTGCAATGGATATTATCATCAACAAGATTATTGAATTGACAGCTATTATATTGCAGTATTTATCAGAGATAAAAACAAAGAAAAATTCAAAAACCATGCACACATGCCCTATTAGAGTGGGGTTTTCTTGCTACCTACCAACCACAACTTCCCACCCCAGACTGTTTCCCTGTAGAAATCATAGTCAGATTATTGAACTGTTTACCAACTACACATCAAACTCACGAGACGCGACCATTTTAGCATCATATATTGTCAGGATCAAACACTTTATCATTATGCTAAAAGCCCGCAGCCCAACAATCCCCATCCCAGCTCCTACCAGCCTCAACTGCACAACATGCTCTGCTCTGGTACCAATTGTCAGGATCAAACGCTTACCAGTTACCACTACGCCAAAAGCTATAGCTAGTAGTGAATTGAAGTTGCAACTTTATTTCCTTATACTTGCGTAGCAGTCAGTGCCACGTTTCGAAGACAGGATGCTGGACTCGACTATATATATATATATATCCTAGTGTAATTACTTGCAGTAAACCATGCTTTCAGCAGCATTTGATAATGAGTGTGATGACACTGTTACCACCAAGAAAGCACTGTTACATTGACATCATGGATGGCCAAGATTTTGTTTTCATCTTTTGGGTTTTCAAAAAGAGAATGGCAAAGAAAAGAGCCTGCAAAAGGGTATTATAAAGAAATGGTGAAGGGAATGGAATACATGCTGTCATACTAGGAATGGGTCTCCCATCTTTATCGACTTCCAATAAAGATGCTAGTTTTGGAGGAACTCAACAAACCACACCGACCCGGGCCTCACCACTTCTGACCAAACCAACATTCACCAGACTTGTCAATTCGGTTTTCACAACGTTAGACCGAGCTATCTTAGTTCTTGATCCACGTTTACACACAGTCACAAACGCAAACTACAGTCCACAGATGAGAGAAAAGAAGTGTACCTGTCAAAAGTCTTGAAATTGGATTCCACAATTAGCTCTGAGCTCTACTTTGCTTCTTGAATTCTTTTCAATTCTAAGTTAAATGCAGTTTTCAAAAAAAAAAAAAAAAGTTAAATGCAGGTACTATTATTGCTTACTTTTACAGTGCCTTTACAATTGTGATCAGTTTTAAAGCGAGAACAATAAGTTCATAGAGAGTAGTATATATTATTGAAGTGGTAAGATGATCTTGATTGCACTTTGCAAAGCTTGTTAAAACTGAAGTCTATGTCAGTCCTAATAATTGCAGATGCCCTCTTCCCGGGCATATGGACCCCAGCTTCCATTGTTTATAGACACAATTTGATAACTCGAGTAGTCGGCCAACTGTGACCCGACTGACTTGGATTCTCTGGATAAGAAAGGGAAAAAAAATTGATAAAAACCAGCAAGAATTTAGGCATTAGCCTTACTTTGAGGAGGACCACAGATTGTGCGTTACTGCAGCTTTAACTATGCTCAGAATAGGCCTCTCCTGCCAGACTAAACATTCAGTTCGATTTAAATAAACAGACGTTAGTTCGTTGCCAATATTACCTGGTTTTTGGTTATTAAATACACAGAATCTGCAGAATTCAGAATCAAAACTGAAGCTTTCAAACCTTTCATTAAAAAATTTGGGGCAGTAAGAGGTCTCAGTAGCTTTGACTACCTCGTGTTCTGTAAATAAGTGACAGGGTATCTTTCTGCACAACAACACAGAGAGGTTTAGCAAAAAACAATGTTATCACCAGTAATATTTTAACCATTTACTACATAGAAGCAAGTGATGAACATGATATGAACTTAGGCTAAGAGATTAAAGAAAATAGTTCGGTTCCTAGGAAGCTTCCTTCTTTACATCTATGGTGTCCAATACTTAGTACACTACCAGAAAGGCCAAGAAGCGTTTTGTTATTTGATGAATCCTGATTCTCAAACCAGCAAAAGACAAAGCATGTTTCAGAAGGCTGTCCCTTTAAAATTGTATGACATTAAGCTTCATAGTTTTGGACATAGTCTAGGAACATGATTCCTATAATTCCATAAACACATCAAATGAAATGAGCTACTGAAAGCATAAGAAACATATTTGGGCCTAAAAATTTATTGGGCTGTGAATGCTAGACTATCCAGATGTTATGGTTCAAACTTTTTCCATGTTTCAGGAATACAGAATATTAAGACCTAAACTACAGAATGCTCCATTGTGCAACTGATTTTGAGGTTTGTAGTCCTCAATTTAAAGAAAAACTCTTTACTGCCATTTGTAAAGCATTCACATGATAGTTAGTAAAGAAAATCAGATCGTCATTGTTAGAGTTATTACCTGTGCATTATCGGGCCTAACCCAATAGACTGGAGTTCACCTGAGTCATTCGATGGACACTGATGCATCATCTAGCCAAGAACAGAACGAGTCATCCTAACCTTACCAGAACACTTGAAGTCATCTGGATTTCGCTTCCTGCTCCCCGAATGAGGCGACTGGAAGACAAATCAGGCGGTTTTCTTCACCAATCTCAAGGCAATCTGCTACAACTTCCCTGGTCACCCTCAGGTGACCGAGAACTCTTACCTTCTTCAACTATGTTTTCCAGTAATTACAAAACTAGCTCAACAAATCATTCAAAGCAACCCGCAAAATTATGCTAGGATCTCAAGTTTAATAACACTACCAGTCATACATATGAACACCAACCAAAATGCCTGCTTTCAAGCAGTTCCTTAACACTGCAATAAGCATCCTTTGTGTTGGACCAACATAATTCTGATTTTATTAATTCCTGTTGAATAATTCTTTTGTTTAACTCAAGATCCCATCTTACAAGGATAGTTAGAGATCCTAATTTTGTGCCTTGATCCTACTCACCTATATAGAGGCATTTAGGCCAAGCTTTGTAATGATGAGCAAGCATTAAAAAAAACATCAACCATCTGCTATAATATTCCTTCTGTCCCTTTCTTTCCGTCCCGTGTCTACTATAATAGTTGTTGCAATATCAGTTCAGTTTTCTACGAATTGGTATCAAAGCCATCTACGGCCATGCTAACATGTCACAACGAACAACATAGTCCAACTGTCTGTTCCTGTTCTCGATGGGAAAATTTTGAACATCTATTTGCCTACTAAATCACCAGCTTCAGTTGTTCTTGAATAAATAATAAAGTAATAATAAGAAGCTTTCCTTAGCAGACAACTTCAAACACTTTCTCCACATAACCATAATGAATAACAAAGACAATACAGGAATAAAACTCTTATTCATATGAAATATAATTTGAACAATATTCACCATATCTGCACAAGAAGTTAAAGATCACATTCCATTTTCTCCACAAGAATTTTGCAATTTACATACCTCAGAAAGTGACTAAACTATTGAACCAAACAAAAATTCAGTTTTTTTAACTCAAAACCCTTTGGGACCAGACTCCTTTAAATCCACAGGCTGCTCAGCCATGGAGAGGCAATACTTAGCAATTTCTCTGAACTTTGGCACACTCCTGAGGTCGACCTTAGTGCCATCTTTGAGAGTGATGACAATGTCACCCCACTCCCCAATGAACCTAGGCACGACCTGAACATCCTTGATGACTTTGTAGGAGAAATCGCTTCTGTCCTGCCCGGAGATGACAGTGACCCGGAGATTGGTGAATCTGTAGCGGAGAGAGAAGGCTCGGAAAACTGCGGCGAGAGTGAGCGGCAGCCAGAGAAGAGTGAAACCCAGAAGCAGGTTGGCTACGAGGTCGCCGTAGTGGGCCCCGCCGTCGAAAAAGACGGTTTCTTGGGAGGATTTGGATGAGGGGGCGGCGGCGGCGGCGGAGAGGGAGGATGGCTTGGAGGAGACGTGGAGTTTGGTGATGGGTCTGGGGGATTTTGAGGCGTGGGGAGTGAATGGGGGGTGGGGAATTGCGGAGAGGTAACGGTGGTTGTGGGAGGTGATGGTGGTGGCGGCCGGGGAGAGGAGGCGAGAGGCAGAGGTGGTGGTGGCGGCCATGGCCGGTTTATCCGTTAGGAAACACAGTTGTGTGACTGGAAGAGTTTTGATTATGAGGTGTTTTTTTTTTTTTTGGTGTGTGACTAGTAAGATGCCACGTGGCACGTTGTGAGCTGTTACTTTTGTGGAATTTTAAGGTAATTGATTGCCCCCAATTTTTGGCCATTTATGATTATTCTTCTCCACTTATTTGCTTTTATGAATTTCAATTGCATTTTATAATTAAGAATTTCGGAAAATAATATTTGTAGTCTCTTAATTGTGAACAGATTGTAAATTTAGTCATTCAATTATTATCAAAGTTATACAGTTGCTTTATAAGCAAGGACCAAATTATGCTTCAAATTAAAAATATCAATCATAATTGAAAAACTAAAAGTGTACTTTCCTTTATATAATTTTTTTTTTTGAAAACTTTCCTTTATATAATTATGCTTCAAACTTGCATCTTTATTGTTTGTGTGAAAAAATATTGGTTGACTGATCAAATTTGAGAACTATCAAATAAAAAGTCACAAGTTTGAATCCTAATGAGGGCATACTACATTGTAATAAAGTCAGTTATACTCAAATATTGACCATTTATGTTACACGTTACTAGTTTTTGTTTTGTTCTAAGTTAATACATTTATTGATATCTGCATGGATATCTCAGTTGATTTTTAGGTGACAGATTGTTAGAATTCCACCCTAGCACCAAACACTAGTCCACCACAATTTTGTCGGACTAGGGTGAGGAGGTCATTGGGGCAAGAGGTTTCAGCTTTTGTGGACAAATACATTTACGGATAAGAAAAAGGAAAGTAGAGAATGCATATATTTGTATATTTTTCTATTTTGAAACTGGAAAAATGGGAGAAAGAAAAAGTAGTGAAAAAGTGTAGAATTGAAGTAAACAGATGTATAGTGATATTATGCATTGTGAAAGATGATACAAGTATAGACATAGTGTTGGGCTGGCAGACCAAAGAGTTGCCCTTTTACAACAGATCGTCTATATCTACTAATGGATCACATACAAAGAATTGTAAAGAGCACCTAGCTATATATCCTGTCACTACATGTATTTCATTATATATGAATGTAATGTAATGTAATTATATATTCTACACCTCCAACGTCGTGCCCTTTCCAAAATTGTGGGGAAAACAAAAAATTAATGAATTGATTGTGGTGAGTGCACGTACCATTATGGATTGCAAGCTTTCTTCGTTCGTCGGTTGTATGTGCAGAATCTCGAGTTATCAAAAATGGAAGCCGGATGATCTGTATGAGTTTCTCGAGAGACTTGGCAGTTTGAGTGTTGCGATGATACCAGCCCCGAGTGCGAATATAGAGGCCAGGGCAAATGCTGGTATGTTCCCTCCGCCAAATAAGGCGTCCCATGGTCCCGCACCAAGTGAAATAATCATCTAACGAGAATGGTGGATATCGTCATGCAAAGAGCAAATAGAGTACACGCACTTAGGAAAAACAGATGATTGATTAACCTACCTGTGGCATGACGATGGCGAGGTTGAGAACTCCTATGGCCAAACCTGCCCACGAATCGAATTTCAAGAATCATAAAATTGCCTCATTATCTAGCAGAGATTATAAAAAGCTCAAGTATATAACAAAATACCTTGTCCACCGCCAGCATCAGCGGTCAACTCTGCCGTGACGGAGAAAGGGACACTGTAAGTGATCTGCCATGAAATAAAGTTGGATCAGTTAGAACATGAAGTTCTTCTGTAAGTGGTATATGAGAATCCAGTAAGACGGAATGAACACGGGCAGTATAAGAACTTACAGCGAGGGGAATGCCGAGAAGAGCAAAAACAACCAACGAGGCAACTTTAGTTGCTTTACTCGCCCCAATAACATGTTGAACTCCCTCTGACGATTCATTAAGAGAAACAAAGCTAATAACAGTAGTCCCTGCCATGCAGATAAACACCATAAAATTGCTCACAGCCCAAACCAGTCTAGCACCAATCCACTGGCACAATGGATCAATAAAGAAAGAGGTTATGCCAAGAACAACCTGTTCAAAACAAAGTCACCAACATTATTCACGATTTTTAAAAAATTTATTCAAAAAACAAACAGCGAAAAGGATGTCCCATGGTTTAGATGATGGTCAATTTTGAGTTCTTACAGAATTCAATAGCAAACCAAATGCACCTTCTCTGACACCTTGATTATAAGCTTTTACTTCAGAAACATCTCCATTCGGGTCCCCGTGATAGACTTCTCTTCCCATCCAATCAGTGTCAAAAAGAAAAAAGGGAAACCAAGACAACTGGATACAAGAGTCGTGGACAGCATATTAGTAAAGGGGGAAACTAAGAAGATCAAAACCATGAAACATTATTATTATTAATAACAAAGTTCCTGCAAGTCTGACTTGCATAATCAAAATGAACTCTAACAGGTAATTAATCATGGCCAAGCGCTTACCCAAGTCAATGCCATGACAATAAGAACTGAATGCATTGCTGGAGGCAAATGTCTTAAGCTAGTCAATAGATTAACCAAAACTGCAGCAGGACTATCATTAAAGCTATCGGCTTGGTCATTCACTCCCTTTTGGTCTTCATGTATTGGATTATTATCCATATAACCATTCTCAGATTTGTTGTCAGATACAAAGTTGATGGGCTGCATATCATCTTTAGCTTGTGCAAGTTCAAAATCAGGATTAGAAGGACTGTCCAAGAGAGGAGAAGAATCTGCTAACCGGGGAGAGAGATTGGGAGTCAGTGGGACTTCCTTTGCAAAGTGGAGAGTGACTAGTGTACACAGAGCCAGAAAAACCTGTAAGAAATGCAGAAACTACTTTCAGGGCATGAAATATATATATATATATAGATATATAGAAAGACCGAAAGAGCTGAAAGCACAACAGCAGCAAGTATATTTGATTGAAGTGCTATTTTACAAGAAAAATCAACAAACTTTGAAGTTGAAAACAAGATAGGCGGGGGGGGGGGGGGGGGGGGG
>NC_044922.1:27402911-27458200 GCF_003576645.1 Ipomoea triloba | reverse complement strand
GGGGGGGGGGGGGGGGGGGGGGGGGGGGGGTGCCTTGTCCCAAGAAAATAAATGCTCTCACATAAAAATCCTCAACTACAGGAATTATAAGGAATACATTTTTTGCTCTAGACTCTCTAAAGCAACATACTCACCACAGCAATTAAAAATGCTGCCTTGAGATTCCCACATGGCTCACAACAAGCTCTGCTCATCAGAAAAGGAAACCATCTATCCAGAAACCAAGTTCCAAGAAAAAAATATTAGGGGTTTAGTATCTTGTGAAAAGCTAATAAATAGAAACAAATAATATTTTTGAAGAATTTAATATGAAAAGGAGTTTGTATCAAGTATAACAGTGGAATACATAAAAATCACTGTGATTGCTTAGAAGCAAAAGCTGCTAACCTGTGCCAATTTCCACTGGCTCCAGCAGAAAATCCTAGAATGTTTCCAACAGCCATCCAGGAGCAAAACACAGCATTTGCAGTATTTCTTTGATCAGGACCTGTCATCAAAGTGAAGATATTCATAATGGAAAATTTGTATAGGAGACAATTTCACCCTTCCCCTTCTTATAGCAGTAGTATTACCTGATAAATCAGCCAAAAGAGCTCGAGCTGGGCCCTGTGAATTATTATAAAAGTTTATTTTATTAAATTTCTCTTAACAATATCCAATAGCTTCAAACATTTTCTAAAGTTACAAACTTTTTTGCATAACCTGTACAGTATTGTTTGCAAGATCCAACAGCCAGAATCCAATAATGAACACAATAGCAGCCCTTGTGCGAGTACCTTTAAAAGTGCTGTATTTTTGCAATCTGGTTACGAATTTCATATCTAAAATTAGGAAAATAGAAACTTACACAAACAGGAAGCATTAAGAACCTGCAGTGCTCTTTCGTGTCACCTAAAATGTATCCTATGTCTGCAGAAAATCCAATTATTATCACCTATATTAAAATATCAAGTTAGCTTGTATGGATGTTACAAGTAAATGCAATCATCTAAAGATAAACACAAGTACTTAATGCTCACAGAAATGGAGATCATGAGAGATCCAATAAGTATAAACGGTCGTCTTCTACCGTATTTGGAAGAGCATTTATCACTCCATATTCCAACACATGGTTGTACCTGAAAGAAAGAGACAAATGTTGTTCAGAACTTGCTTAAACTTTAACAAAGACAATGAGAAGATTGCTAACAATTTTCATTCTTTGTAAAACTCATAAGTTCCAAAAATGTCTGAGTTCAAAATCGTATCATAAACTTAAGATATTAATCAAAAGTGAAAATCACCATGTCAGAAATTAGTAAATCCACAGTGGTTTGCCTTCCTAGTAAAATTTTGCATTGGCTTACACCTATTTTTAATAACAACAACAATAACATAAAACAACCTGACAACTTTTATATTTAACCACATCATTTGCCACTTATCATGGAAAATCTCTCTGTTCAACTAAACTTCAGCAAGATTAACTTAAACAATGATAACACCAAGATGGTATTATGATAGTTGAAAAGTAACGAATCAAAACCTACCACAAGACCTGTAATCGGACCGCATAGCCAAATAAATGAAGAAAAGGCGTGTTGTATTCCAAGAGTCTGCACCAAACAGTGACGTCAGAGTTGAGCAAAATTGAGAATGGAAAGTACAAACATGCATATGAAACTTGAACTAGCTAACGGGAAAGCCAGAAAGAAAATGATCATGAAAATGATTTCCTAATTTTATGCACCTAACTGCACAATGCTTTGATTCAGGGTGGCACAGTTAGCATGCGTAATCCCATTAAAGTACGGATCCATAAAGAATACTGCTATTTTCAAGGAAATCAAAAGCTGTTTATGGTCCTTAAATATCTCTTTTTCTCAGGAGCATTACAAAGTATCAAGAAGCAATATATACACACTAAAGTAGAAGAGCAACTAGGCATGCATTAACTCCATACTAGATTATTTGCATTTTTTTTCTGAAATTTAATTTCATTTTGATTCTGACTAGAATTCAAATAGATTATATTGTCTGCTCAAGTTGAAAATCCGCAAAGTCTTACATCTGCTCATTCCGTGATTCAAAATTTAGCATCAAATCTCGCACCGAAACACTAACTCAGCTAACGCAGATCCAAACAATACTTCAAATTCTACACACAACTAAACAATGCACATCGCCAAACACGCAACGAGGAATACCTGAATGTAAGGGGTGAGGAGAGAGAGTTGCAATGCCCAGCCAAACTGGACACCGGCGGCGACCGTACAACTGAGGATCAAGGTGAGCAGGCTGCTCTGAAAAGGCGACTGATGGTGACTAGAATCCGTCGAGTCGCCATTGGAAACCCTAGGAGGTGACGACTGCGAATCGATCTGTAACCGACGCTGATGAAGCTCATCCGCCCCTACCAGCTCCACCTCCTGCTTTAAATTCCTATACGGCACCTTGATTGTCACCGCCTCCATCATCTCCGCCCCCTTCCCACCTCCCCTCCAACTGATCCACTCAATTCACGTCCAATTCTTTTTCACATCCAGATGTACAAAGCTCTAAATTATCTGAACGCCGACGAGTGATTTTGACTTGTGCAAATCTAAATTGAATTCGATTCAAACAAATTGATTGATTATCGAAATGAGTGCAATTAAGAGCGAAGAGAAGAAGATTCACAGATCAAAATTTGGGCGCGCTTTTTGTGTGATTCTCCCTGTCGGGTTTCTTGAGGGTATTTTTTCAGATACAGCGCATCGCCATTGACGCATGAATGAAGTAAATTATCGGGCAATGTTAAAGTCAAGAATGACTCTTGATTGCAACATTAGGTAATTTAGGTTCCACGAAAGTTCTGTTATCTTTCATACTGTCTAACCAAATTAGACCATTGTTTTCATATTTCATTAAGAATTCTGATATAAAAATTACGTACATTTCCTTAACATTTTGTACGTACAGATGTACAGTTAACATTTTATCTGTACATGTAAATAAATAACTTAATAATTGCTAAAACATAATATCATAGCTACAAGTATAAAAAATGGTCAACTGTAGAAATAATAAATAAATAACTTATCAAAAATAGTCAATTGTTATTTTTAGATCAGGATCTACAAGGTAGACTATAATCCATAGTATAATTTTTAATCTCGTCATCTAGTATGAGGTTTTTTTTTTTTCCTTTGAGCTAGCCCTATTACATTGTAGTATCTGCCCATATACTTTCTCAACCTGTTGAAGCACAAAGGGTTAGTGGGTTAGTATCGCCTCCACTGAGGCTCGAACTCATGACCTCCTAAATGAGAGAGCCACTACATGTCATCTGAGCAGAAGGTGCTTGGCTAGTATGAGGTATTAGTATTACACAAAAATATAGTTTTTTTTTTTCTTTTTGTGTGTATTTTATAGATGGACAATGATAACAAATTTATTTGTTATCGAAGTAAATCCTGTTATCTAGTGCGGACTACAATTATATAGGAACAGAGTTAACTCTAGTGTAAAATTTGATAATGACGACAAATTTTTCCCATCACCTAAAACAAATTAATTATATTAATCTTTTTTNATGGATGCAAAACACAGTGTGATAATAGATCTAAACTAGTCCAAATAAATTACTTCGTATGTATTATGGTTTAGTTCTAACATATTAATTCAATGTCTCAAATGGTGGTTCCCAATAAGTGATCTCAATCTAATTATTAAAACTCAACTCGGCATGGACTAAATGACTAAAGGCATTACAAGGATACTATAAAGCGCCTTATTGAAGATGTAATAAACTAGATAGCAATAGAGTGTCTTAATGGCGAATTAATCACTCATTTATGCCAATTCAATTATCACAATTCATCACGAAAGAGCTATACAAGTATCATCATTAGCTTGAATTTTAGTATTGGTTTTTACCGGCCATGCAGGAAAGAGAGGGGAAAGAAGAAAAGAAAAAAGAGAGAAAAAAGAAAAAGCAAAATCAAAATCTAACGAAAAAATAAAAAAATCAAAGCAGTTCACCCGCCCGCCTGGCCGCTGGACATCTACAACTCTCTTCTATTATTTCTTTCCGATAGGACCTACAAAAACCTTGGTTCTTGCAAGACAATCATAGCAATTTCTCTCTTCTACTATACATGGACAAAAAGACTGCAAAAACCTTCCCAAAAACCATAAATGGGGAGGCTCTAAGTGCACATGTAACAATAGTAGGGAATCTAATACTTTGATTTACGAGAGGATTTTTAACCACTAACTAAATGTACTTTATAAGTGAAACTTTCCTTGTGATCCTATTTAGTAAAAGACTACAAGAGCTCAACGAACTTATGTTGTCTATAGTTGACGGGCCCAATCCAAAGGCTAAATAAGTAGTCAAACTTGGAACCTTGTGGTTAGCAAGCTAATTAACTGTCCAATCAACTCTACTCGGGTTGTCTCCGATGATATAAAATTATAAGTTAAGTTGATCTAACAATTGACTTAGTAACTACAAATTTCTAAATTCGACTCCAATAAAAATTGTTTATTGATGGACTCTCTTCACAATACGTAGTTCAGTGGCATATCAATACGGGACGCCGGGGTGGGATGGAGTTGAGGCGGCACTGTCAACAGGAAGAAGACGCGGGATTCTAATAGTGTGTGCTTCGGACGTAGTTGCTTACGGCGTAAAAGAGATGCATGGCTTTTTGAAAAGTAATTAAGCCTGACGCCACCGACGGGTCCTTGCGCTATAAGTGGATGACACAAATCCCAAACAAAAACGCTGTGTTTTGAGTGAAGGAAGTAATTAGGGCCAAACATTTTAATTTTCTTTTTTTTTTGTCTTGAAATTGATATTTAAATGCCTTGAAACTTGAAAGGTTGCTTGAAAACTATTCTTATTGCTAAATTCTTACATTAATTAGGACGGTTCATTAGTTTAGAATGTGAGTTAATAATCACGTGTTTAATAGTGATGGGAGAATCCCCACAGCCGCACGATTTAATGGCTTGTTTAGTCTCCACTAAACATTCATAATAAACAATTAATGTGTACGTTGTCTTTCAATCAGATTTGAACTAAATATACAGACTGAAATCATTATAAATACATGTAAAATCACAGCTGCAATTGCACAAACGAAAGGTCCTCAAAAATTTTGGTGAATTCAGTCCGAAATGCCTCCTCAATACCTGCTTTCAAGTTAGATTAGCCCTATCCACAAAAGAAAAACAATCAGACTTTGGTTGGTCAGAACCTATGAAATCCCTAAAATTCGTGGGAGAACAAGAAGCAAAAGCAAAGAATTCATTTTTCATGATGAAGAGGTACCAGAAGTTTAATTTTTTTGTTTTTGTTTTTCTTGAATTTTCTTATTTGTTATTAAGAAGCAAAACAAAGGTAGTGTGTGTATTGGTATACAGGGTTAAGGCTGTGTTTTCTTCAAATAAGTTTCTTTTACACTAATCTGAATTTTAGGTTGGACAGTGCTTATGCTTTTTTAACTACCTTTTTGCAGAGATCTTTAGATAATTATTCTGCAAGATGGATAAAAGATATACGGTATTGCTTTACAGTTAGAAATGTAAATATATTTAAGGGTATAGTAGGCATCTAATTTTGTAATTGTACTAAAAGACTGTTGTTCTGCTATGAAGTTAGTAATACAAGTATGGTATTATCCCTTGTATGGAGTAAAGATAAATAAAATTCATCAGAAATATAAATAGATATCTTGCACCATATTTATTTCACCATTACTTAACATACATAAATTGAATTTTAGGATATGTTCTTACAATTCTTTACATTACATAAGGCAGAAAATAGTATATTAGTGTTAATTTATAAAATCAATTAAATTAAAAGTATAATTGAATTTTACTAGAGCATCAGAAAATGCATTTCATAATCTCTCACTAACTTGAAATAAAAAAGTTAGTATAGATATTATATAAACCTATGAACAGGCCAAAGAGAAACATGGGTAAAGTTGCAAGTAATTATATCAAGACATTGCAATCTGGATATAAAAATAGGAAAAAATTTTTTGTATAAAATCTAACTTAATAATACAGTGATATTAAAACATTCCTTTGTTTTCTACTGTGTTGTTGCAACTTGGAAAAAAATCCAGCCTAAAATGGGACTTAATAATACAGTGATATTAAAACATTTCAAGTCAAAACATTCTTAATCTATTTCAAATCACTGAATATCATATTTTCACATTAACTAATTTTGTTATATCATTTTTCTTGGTGGGGGATTGAATCACAATTGGGAGATAAAGACAGATAAAATTGAGTTTGTGGGCAGAGGTAGAGGCTTTCTGGTAGGTCTATTAACAACAGAAAATTACAGTCCAATATATGCAAATACTTGAGGGGCTATTTTCTTAGAATGTGATCTTTAAGAATTTAGAGTATATAAATTGCAAATTGTTAATTAGTATTAGTCCACCACCACATAATTTATGCTTTTATTGGTAAGGATAATATTTAGTATGAAAAATACTAAGATATGTTTTAAAAGGTGTAGGCGCACAATTCACCTTAGCACTTTTTAATCTCTCATCATACCAAAACATCGCTCCACAATGTTCACAATTAAACACTGAATCCCCGTTGTCATAATATGGCACTACAAAAAAATAACAAATTCACACACATTTACATTAAAATTAAAATATTCACAAAATTGTAAAGAATCAATAAATAATACCAAAATGAACGGAAATACTAAACATAATAACCTTCAATTGTAGGTTGCACAGATGTAGTAACATTTTCATTTCCTATAGTGGATCCACGATAAACAACGGAATTACATTCAAAGTTCTGTTGAATACCATTAACACTACTCAGTACAGTACTATCCGACTCTTGTAAAATACCTAAAACAATACAAAATATCATTACACAGGCATACAAATAATTTAAATTTAAGTAGTACAATGCATAAATAAGAAATTACATAATCAAATTAACCTGAGTTTCTTGCTAATTGGATTACTTGATTATCACGGTCAATAGCTGTAAGCAAACCTTTCGAAGTACCAGGAGTATCAGCTGCAATAATATCACCACCCATTCTAATACTCTTATTAGAATCATTGTATTCGGTAGAGTATTCCCCGTTGGAATGAGATATCGTATTGCAAATCAAATTACCTACATTTTATATAACAAAACGTATATTAACAAAATACCAATAATTCTAATGGCAACTTTAATCTGATCTAGCTTTACAATTTGTTAGATAGAGAATTAAGAAAAACTCCAACAAACTTTCGATTTTGTCTTACCCAATAATAGGCCTACATTCTCTGTAAAAAAAAATAAATCTTATGACCGAGTATTGCAACAATGTATATTACTAAATAATGTGCATAAATGAATAACATAACATATATTTTCGTAAATAAGTACATCATCTCCATCTCTATATCTCTATATATAAAATAGCAACAAGAGTAGCATTAAATACAGTTTTGGCCAACTTCCCGCCCAAGCAGAAACGGCGGCGTTTAGAATGGGAAATGTTAATATAGTGATTACGTTCACCGTCCAACTTTTCAGCTTCCATTCTTTATTTAAACGGCAATAGAAGTCTGAAAAGAAACAAACTTAATTATAACTAAATATTAATGGCCGAAACACTTTGAATTTGTTTAGGAAATCGAATCGGTAAAATCGATTCGAGAATCGATGAAACCATTTAAGACTTTTATCGGGAATTAAAAAGAGAATTAATGTACACCCAGAACTCTTTGATTCTCAGACTGATATTACAGACTATATATTACATGCTGAACTATCGAATACAAACATCCGCAAAAATTAAAATTTCCTTTGATTATCAGACTTGCATTCCAGTATGGGTGCGTCCTGTTTTGCGAATGAGTTATCAACCTTCATCTGCATCAACAATGGATATTTGAAAAGGAAAGAAAAGGTTAGTCCGAAATAAAGAGCAAAGAAATAGTCTTCCACGACAAAGAGGTATGTGTTCTTTCTCTCCCTTAATCTGCATCAACAATGGATATTTGAAAAGTGTTAACCAAGACAGTCAAATGGATATTTGGGAACGAGAATGCATGGAGTTCATAGGGATTGGAGAAGCTGAGCTATACGACAAGCATAATCAGGTAAGTCGAGCTATGTTATTATGGTTGTTTTATCCTACCATGTAAAGGCTTAAAGTTCTGCAAAACATTACCTAATTAAGAGCTGCAAACAACATTTACAGACAAATGAGGCTCCAAGAAGGAACAATTTGTGAACCTTCATAATGCATTTCACGTATTAAGTATTGGCATGCTTAAACTGTGTGTACATTATAGGGTTTTTTAAGTGATAAGGCAGACAACCCAATATCTAATCTGGCACTAACCAAACCTGGAGATGCAACTGATGGTGCTGTGAAGAGGTGATTGCTTGATGAACTATCTCCAACCCATTGTTCCAAAAAAGTCAAAGAGATTCAGATAAACTAGAGAAATTGTTTCACTGAAGAGACAATTTCCGACCTAAATTGGCAGAACTATGGACAGAAAAAGTCTGGACAGTTTACCGTACACATTGCTTAGTGCATGTGATACTGTTTTATTGTTGTTTTTTAGTGGTTTGAGACTAATATCATGCAGGTTAAAAAAGGATGATCTTATGGTCAAATTATAAATTTACTTAATACTGTCTAAGACTTAGCAACTATCAGGAAAGCATTATATAATGTGGTGAATGTAGATTTTGTGAGTTTTTTTTTCAGTTCTGAATCTTCTAAGGATGAAGACCTGTTACATCAGCAAGTCTGTACATCAATGTAGACTCAAGGGTACTGCCTTAAGGAGTACATTTGGAGACTAATCCTAACTATTTTAGAGGAATGTAAAACATAGTTCACACTCTACTTTAACTATTTTCTGTAGTTAATCCTAAAGTGTATGTACCATGTAAATAGGTTGAACTTAGACTAGAAAGGATGAAATTCTAATAGTTGTAGTAGCCTTATAAATTATTTATGTGAATTGTAAAGACACTGATTTCAGTTCTTTTTAACACTTGGTCATAGAAGAAAAAAAAGATAAACATACCAAGAAGGACATGTTTAATCAATCACCACTAAGAAGTAACCTACAATAACAATGAGTAATCAACAAATGTGTAGCTGAAATCACTTACCTTAGATGTATTTACAATGAAGTCTGAGTTAAACAGATTTATCATTAAGCAATTATACGTAACAAATCCAATACCTAAATTATAAAAAAAAATTGTTTATATTAGATCAAACAATATGGGGGAACTAAAAGGATTAGATACATAAGGAAGTTGCATACCTTAAATGACAGGATGGTCATAGAAGATAAGTTATTGAACTTTGAGGCAAAAGTATAAGTGAAATATAGTAACAGTAAGTGTGTAACCAAGTCTGGAGCGAATGTCATATTTTTAATGTAAGATTTACAGTCTGAAGTGAATCAAATATTAAGTCTTAGCCATATGTCTTACATTCGTGGGTTAGAGTCAATTTTTCACAGGAATCAATTAATATGCATCCTTTAAGTTGAGGAATTAGTCCAACACTTGATCTCAACCTGATTGTTTTTAAAAACAAACTTAGTTTGGAGCTCACAAGTATGGACTAATGTACTGTGAGAAGTGTGATCGCAAATGGCAAAATGGGGCAATAAAATATGAGTTAGTTGTTAGGGTTGTGTTTTTGTTTGTTCTTTCTTTATTTATCATTTCAGGGTTTTTCAAATAAACAGTTAAGCAGTGCAACCTACAGACATTCAACTAAAGATAAGAGATTGTTGGAGAATCATCATCATCATTGACGACCACAACGCACGACTTCATGGCCGGAGAATCATCATCGACGGCCTCCTTGCTGCCTTGCCGGAGATCTCAACAGCGCCGCTCATCATTATCGACGTTTGTCGCTCTGTTTTCGCCGACGATCAGGGACGGTAGTGGTGGTTGGCACTGCGATGTAAAGATGCGACGGCGGGTGGTGGACTGAGCTACTGAAGCTCCTCCGGCGAAGGAGCGACCCATGTGGCTGTGCGAACGTGATAAACGTCTCCAGAAAAGATGCGGTCTGTGCTTGAAATGTCTTCTCGACGCATCGAACTTATGCCGTAACCTCACGATGTAGCCGCTGTGGAGGTGACGGTGGCATCGATGGTGGTCAACTTTCATCCTCGCCGGATTTTCCGCTTCTCCGTAGGGAGAAAAGGCGCCGGAACATGTTTTTCGATCTGCTGCTGCTGTCATCATCGTTGCTCCGGAAGGAAACGGAGGTCGCCCGTCGTTCAATCTCTGCCCATGAAACGGAAACCATGGTTGTTGCCATAGTCCGTCGCCATCATCGCCGAACTGCCATCTTTATCAATTAATAACAGCAGCTACGATCACCATGTCATCGCCGTTCACGCTGGAGAGGAGAACCCAAGTCGAAGGTCGCGGTGGTTGGCGGCGAGAGCAGAGGTGAGCATCTAGAAACCAACGACGGCCAAGTGCAAATGGTCGTGGATAACGCTCATCACCGTGAGGAACTCGGTCAGTGAATCCGACGATGGTGGAGGCTGGCTGGTGGCATCGCTGCTTCTTCTTTCTTATTCAGCCTGGATGGCGATAGATGGTGATGCAGCGGCGAGATCATTCAGCGGCGTGGACTTCTCTCTCTCTTATCGACGATCGTTTTTCATGAGTTGACCGGTTGATAATGGTGAATCAGCGGCCTTGTGCTCTTCCTGTGACCGGCGGCGTTTGTTAATGATTAATGATGAGATGATGATAATCATTATGATGGTGGAGGTCACAAAGGTGATGGTGGTCTGATGGTGCTGAGTATAAGGTTTGAGTGAGAGATTAAGGGTTTGAATCCCTACTAAGTTTTGACATTTTTTGTTTTTGAAAGAGTACACGGCTTCTCGTTGCGTCCCCACAGACGACACCAATGTTGGTTTCGTGACTTTTGGGCTTAATCATCGGCAGGCCAACATAACCAGAAACTCAAGAATTTTTACGTGGAAACCCGGAATGGGAAAAACCACGAACCTTTTTGGGCTGGACCAGGCCGAACTCCACTATTTTCCTACGTAGCTATTACAAAGTTGGGTTCATTACAAGACTATTTTGGACTAGAAAGCCCGAAGAGAAGAAAGGAAATGCTTGAAGGTTTTCTGAGGCCAGGAAGAATGGCTTGAAGCTAATGAAGGGATTAGGCCCTTTATATAATTGTAGGGCCTGACCCCGCTAGAATATAATATTACAAAGATAATAATTTAGGCCCAGGCCCACACGAATATAATAATTGCATCAATAATTCAATACAAATAATATTTAATTTGGGATTGATCTATACTGAGTTGTAGTTCTGATCGGGCTTCGCATACGAACTGGGCCGCCATACATGTTGGGTCTTCTATCTTTATAGGCCGTAGTACCATATCCATCAGTTACAAATTATTACTGTTACTAAGATATGTTTTTTTATAATTTCATAATAATGTTAATTTCCAATGATAAAATTAAGAGCATCAATATGTTTTTAAAAAAATCACATTTAAGATGTGTAATTATTAAAAAATAAAAACTATATTATTTTTATGGGAGCATATACAAATTCATGTCTACAACTAATCTCTCATTATTCGCTATAATTTATGTAAAAAAACAAATGTACACTACAATAATGCCAATAATAAGAAACAAAGTCACGAGAATAAATTTTGCACTACTAACAAAGATGGCAAATGATTAATAATACTCAACAGAATAATACAACTCACAATAATAAGATAAAATAAATAATATTACTAACACTAATACCATTAGTAAGAAAAAAAATAATACATTTCTTTGTGATAAAATAACAAATTAATGCCAAGCACCTTGTGCTCAATTGGCATGTAGTGGCCACCCTTAGATGGGAGGTCATGGTTCAAGCCTCAGTGGAGCAAATATCGTAATAATATTATATTTTCCTATTCGTTCTACAATTCAATTGTAACCCCTTGGTTTTTCCGACAAAGTTAAGATTCGAGAATATCGATATAATTTTTTTAAGCTATGACATTTAAGAGAAGGCTTCTCGGTGCTCGAAAGAATTTTTTTTTTAAAGATTAATTATCGATAAGCTGCGAACTACGTACCGGTCACGAACCGAGAAAATTTTAAGGATATAGATTCAGTTTAGATTTTCCTAGAAATTGGATTATTAAGTATCATACGATTAAGCCTGAACTTCTAGTTCAAGAAAATTTTAAATGGACTGTAAGGGATGAATTGTTACGGACTCTGTACCTATAATTCGCGAGAGACCGAAAAATTCCCAAATTTGGTGATTTACGACGAGATTATTTTTAGGATAATTTTGGTATTAGAATTTTCCCGAATTAAGTTATAATCCTCCGAGCTTTCATCTGATTTAAGCATAAACTGGCCAATTAAATTTGTGATCTTCTTAAGGACTCCATAGGGTGTTGACAAGTGGCAAGCAAATCTAGACTAAGATTGATCATTTAATGCTAGCATTAATGAGGTATGGAGGCATTGCACTTGCTTGCTTGATCTTCAAGAACAAGATCTACACTATCACACTCATCTCTCTCTCTCTCTCATTTTCGAACCATACTAGTAGGAGAAGAAGGAAAAAAAAAATAGCTTAGTCTTCCATTGTGATCCAAGAACTCCTTAGGCATTTCTTCAACTCCAAGAGCTCTACTATAGGTAAGAACTTCGGTTTTGTTCGGTTCAATCCCTCCTAAGATTTAAGCTTGAACTTAAGATTTATGAAAATATTGTTATTATGGTGTTATGTTAGGATCTTTGGTGAAGGAATCCAAGGAAAACACCATCAACTAGTACGGTTTTTAAAGGTTTCTACAAAGGTAAGGAATCCCTTAAGTTGGCCCAATCACTTGAAGGTAGACAATTGCTAGGAAATTACATGATTAGGAATTTTTACATGAAAATTATGTGCTATGTTATAGATCTAAAAGTTGGCTCAAATTCTCTACCTTGATTTTTGGTAAATTTACTAGGCATGTCCATAGCTAATTTATGCATGTATATGTTGTATTTATGCCCATATAGGCTTATACTTGTGAAAATAGTGAAAAGAAATAAGGATAGTCTCTGGAAGTAACTTCCGAGATTTACTGGGAAAAATCGGTAAGGTATTTAGTAACTTCCGAGATTTACTGGGAAAAATCGGTAAGGTATTTTGTAACTTCCGAGATTTACTGGGAAAAATCGGTAAGGTATTTTGATCCCATTTTTTTTAGACATGTAGTTCTATAAGTGTAGAACCCGCATATAAAATGTCATAATGATCGGAGTAGTATAAGTATGGTTTTCGAATTTTTTCATAATGATCGGAGTAGTATAAGTATGGTTTTCGAATTTTTTTCTAATGATCGGAGTAGTATAAGTATGGTTTTCGAATTTTTTTCCAAAACTGGTCCAGAGAGAAAAACTCTGGACAGCACACTGCCAAGGGCAAAAATGAAATTTTCTGGGTTTATTCGCGGATCAAAATGACCAAAACTTTTTATGGACATCAAGTACTATAAGTTGGGGTTCTACCATAAAAATGTCAAGTGAAAAAGAGTTCGGGAACTATTTGTACCGACTCAATCTTTCGGACTGCGCCAAGCTGAAATTTTCTGAAAAAGAATGGTTAGAAACAATTTTGACAAATATTATTTTTGTGCATTATATTAACGTGGAAAATAATTATGTTTTGAACATTATTGTGACTCCTGTACTTGAATTTCTGTGATATGACTAACACTAACCTAAGTGTGTGGGTTGGGGAAATATACTTGAGTAAGTATATTGGTTATGGAGTCGTGTAATAATACTTAATGAATGTGAGGGAGTCTGTATGATTAATCGGTACTGCAGAGCGAAGTTCCTTCGCTGAGTGAAATGGTGAGGGGTCTGTACGATTAATCTATACTGCAGAGCGAAGTCTATTCGCTGAGCGAACATGTGAGGATTTTGTATGATTAATTCATACTGCAGAGCGAAGTCTATTCGCTGAGTGATGTGTGAGATTTTGTATGATTAATTCATACTGCAGAGCGAAGTCTATTCGCTGAGTGATGTGTGAGATTTTGTATGATTGATTCATACTGCAGAGCGAAGTCTATTCGCTGAGTAATGTGTGAGATTTTGTATGATTGATTCATACTGCAGAGCAAAGTCTATTCGCTGAGTGATGTGTGAGATTTTGTATGATTGATTCATACTGCAGAGCGAAGTCTATTCGCTGAGTGAATGGTGAGATTTTGTATGATTGATTCATACTGCAGAGCGAAGTCTATTCGCTGAGTGAATGGTGAGATTTTGTATGATTGATTCATACTGCAGAGCGAAGTCTATTCGCTGAGTGAATGGTGAGATTTTGTATGATTGATTCATACTGCAGAGCGAAGTCTATTCGCTGAGTGAATGGTGAGATTTTGTATGATTGATTCATACTGCAGAGCGAAGTCTATTCGCTGAGTGAATGGTGAGATTTTGTATGATTGATTCATACTGCAGAGCGAAGTCTATTCGCTGAGTGATGTGTGAGATTTTGTATGATTGATTCATACTGCAGAGCGAAGTCTATTCGCTGAGTGATGTGTGAGATTTTGTATGATTGATTCATATTGCAGAGCGAAGTCTATTCGCTGAGTGAAGTTGTGAGAACTAACTGTCGGGTGTCTCGAACAGTAGTGTGGGTGTTGTGTTTCTCACGTGTGAATTAATGGCTGTGTTATGTGCCGAAGTTACTTATATAATGTGGAATTGCTTGTCGTTAGATCGATTGCAGGTAGACTGCGACTGCTGGGTAATGTTTATCTTACCCTATTTATTATTGATTGTTGTTTTCGAAAACCTTTGTTTACTTTTGAGTGACCATGGATCCCCTTACTTAGCCGTCGTGCTAACTACACTTCGTTGTGTCATTATTAGATGCAGTCTAGCGTGGGCCCCTGTGGCCGATGAGCTTTGAATAAGATGGGAGTCGAGGTTGAAGACTACTCTATCCTAGAATAGACACCCTGGGAGGATTAGTTTTATATGTACACGGTTGAACGTTGATGTGGTTGTTGATGTTGTAAGTTTTAGCCTTAACGTTTGGGTATAGGAGAGATACCTGAGCGTGGCGGTAACACCCAGTTTTCTGCTGGTTAGACGCTTCCGCAATGTATTGTATTATTAGGATTTTGTAATAAATCCAAGTTGTGAAAATTGGGGTGTTACATCAATAGTCCTATAATATTTAGAATTCGATTATTCCTTATTTTCCTATTTGTTCTACAATTCTACACTACAATTCCTATCTTATTACAATTCTACATTACAATTTGTATTTGTAATAAGATACAAAACCTCATAATTCGTAATAAGATACAAAACCTCATAATTCGTAATAAGATACAAAACCTTACTTATAAATATTACAACAGGAACGAAAAGAGAAACACAGTGCTCATCAAAACAATAATACTTTTTGGTTGCTGTGCCTGTTTTATTAGCCACCTTCCCTTCTTGCAAATCTGCAAATTCTGTTCCTATGGAGCCTATTTTTGTCTCTGCTTCCGACCTATCACCCAAGACGAAGAAAAGTTGTATGAGACTTCGGTTGATTCGTTCTTATTTGTACAGGGAATATCAACGTTTTGCAGTGAACCAACATACACTGGAGTGCCTACTCCATGACTCCCAGGTAATGTTTCCAAACAGCTTGATTCTGTAATACAATTATAAGGAATTAAGAAGTAGAGTAATGACAACTGCATTTATTAGTATGCTGCCTATTATTTTTATTTTTTAATTTAGTTTTTTGAGCTTTTTGCTTGGTTTTAAATTTCATGATCATCCTCAGGGAACTTACATCCATTTATAAGTCTCCAAATAGTTTGTGGTTAAATTCAACAAACTCTTGAAGGAAGGAGAAGTCTATGATATTCACAATTTCATTGTGCAAACATGTCGCATGAAGTTTAAGTCATGTGAGCATAAATACATGATGAAAGCGAACCACGACACTTTGGTCAGTGTTAAGGATCAAGATGGATATGATTTTCCCAAACACATGTTCAAATTCAAAGATTTTGGATTGTTAAAGGCTCCCGGAGGAGTGGATATTAATAAGCTAATTGATAAATTCTTCTTTAAATTTTGTTCTATACTGGATGTGTTCTCATTTTGTTTTGTTTTACTAAGTTTCTAATGTTACATTCACCACTAACAATTTTAAATCCTTTGTTTGGTTTGTGAAGATTTGATTGGTCGTGTAGTTTCCATTACTGAGGAAAAAGTTATCCAAGTTCATTCAAAACCCCAAAGGTTGATTGATCTTGTCATTGAAGATACCCGGTATGTATTTGTTTAGATGACTTTTTTATTTGTTTAAGTATAATTTTAGGGGTCATCACGTTCATTGTTGTTTTTCACTCAGGGAGAGTCGACCCACGATTACACTATGGGACGAACACGTTGATTTTGCCTTGCCTTACTACAATGCTGATTTGGCAGATCCATTGATCGTTATACTACAGCCTTGTAGAGCCAGGGTGAATGATGGTAAGTAATTACCCAATGACAGACATAAATTTATTTGGTTCGTTTTTATAACTATTTTAAATTATTTATCATATTAGATGGTGAGGTTAGGATATCCAGTTCCTACACAACAACAAAGATTATGTTCAACTATGAATGCCCTGAGTTCTTCAAATTCAAGGAGAGGTATTGTGACATTTCAATGTTTTCCATTCTGATGAGCACAAATGGTGAGTGTAAAAAGGGTGTAATATCATTCCGCTGAGGATTGGGGCTATGGCACGTGATTGTATGAATTACCAGACACTAGAGTATATGAATTTATAGAATCCAAGCAACAAAGACTGAATGATGTAAAAGAAAGCAATAGATTAGGATGTAAAAAGGTATGATAAAGGTATGGGCCAGATTAGGGGGATTGTAATATAACCTTAATGTTCTAACAAGCTCAGGATTAGGGAAAGAATAATTAACCAAGGGATATATGGGCAATGCACAAAAGAATTCTACTCAGCTACTTTCGTAATCAATAAGAGAATTAGACTAAGATTGCCCCACTGTCGTGATGCATCAATCATAACCTTAAGCACCTAAGCATTGTAAGCCCCCAAAATTACCTCTACTTTCATAGCAGGAAAATTAGGTTGAAATTGGTAAGGCTCGAGGTCTCCATCCAACTGTCGTTGTAATGAATCCCTCTCTTAGACTAGCAATTAATTCTGGCCACAAACCAATAACTAGTGCAAAGAAATCCCCGAATCAACATAAACCCTAGGTAAAAGATTCAATCCCTTTATGCAATTAATCATAAATTGAACATCAAGATTAACAATGGATCCCTAATCCAAACCCATAAACGAATTACTCCCGCATGATAGGAGTAAACACAGCAAAGCAAGAATAAATAACCATAAACATCATAAGAAATAAAAGGGAAGAGAAACTTAACTGATAAAGAATAAATCCAACTTCAATCCAATATTCCAAGTTTGAAATAAAATAATTCTAATGTAAAACTAGTCTAAACTATGCTGGGGAAATATAAACTAAAAGCTAGGGTTCAGAACTCTGTAAGGGAACCTCTTTCAATTGTAGAGAATATGTAGAATATATAGGAGGTAGATGGGCCTTGGCCCATTAGGCAACTTCCAATTCTTTTCCAATTTGTATTCTTCCTTGTAATTCCCTTTTCTTCCAGAATTTGTCCAAAATGTTCCAATATTCTTCCTTTGTTGTTCCTTGTAGATAATTCAACACTTGGACAATATAACACACAAACAATTCCCAATTTCACTAGGATACAGAAAATAACCACCAAAACAACTAAAATAAGGGGTGAATTATTGTACAAAATAGTAGATATCACATTCCGTATTATATTTTATTTCAAACACATTTGTTGATTATGGGTAATCCGTTTAAATCAGTCTGCCTAGGTTCTTTACTCCAATACGGAGTATAAGCTCTAGGTCAAGAATTTCTGGATCTGGAACAATGGAAGCTTTATCGAGTGAAAATATCACACTGACTTCCTTAAAGGATATTTACGACAACAAGAAGGTAGAAATCACAGGTTTATTTAAATCATTTGAAAAGCCACTCATTATATTCCTCACGTATTGTGTAATTAATTTTTAGGTTGGTGAATTTTGGGTACTTGGAGAAATCCTAAGCATAGAAGGTGAATGGTATTTCAATGCTTGTATGAATAAGTCGTGTGGGAAGAAGCTTCAAGATTGTACGGACCAAATGTATTGTAAGCCATGCAATAAATACTCGCCCGACGGAATAATTAAGTGCAAGGTGGTGATTGTTGTCTTGGATGACGACCAGGATGGCCCTCTTGTACTTTGGGACAATGTTTGCTCGACACTGTTAGGAGTTACAGCTAGCGAGTTGAAAGAAAAGTATTCTAAAGTACGTGAATCCATACATCTTAACAATCAACTATTCGGTTTTGAATGTATTAATATTATGCAATGTATAATATTTTTTATCTGTTTTGCTTGTCCTAGGTTGGTTGCATGCCCAACGAAATTGAGGACTTGATTGGAAAGACAATGATGTTTAGGATTGTCACACGGAATGACCAATTTAAATATAGTGGGAACACTGCTTTTACCGTGCTTGGAGTGAAAAAAGATGAAGCTATTGCGCAGACACATCAACCCAAACTATTGAATAAAAGTGATGAAGGAACAGTGGTTATACCACCACTGGATGCTACATCTTCGTCACTCCCAGAAGTCATCTTGGTTGATGAGAGCACTCCCGAGGAGCAATTTTTAAAGAGAACAAATGTAGAGTGTTCATCATCTTCAAGAGGTATGAAGAAGCCTAAGATCAAGCCCAAAAATTAGTTTCTTTACTACACCATTAGACTACGTTTCTCTTTTTGTTTGTTTAAGTGGAATAAATGCTCAACAGATGGTTTATTCTGTTAGGCTTTAAACTTTTGCATAATTGTTAGCTTATACACTATAAGAAATAGATTATTTCGTCACTCTTGATGGTTTTGTTGCAATTTCATTTTGTTCTGTTGAGTATGTCTAAATGCCATTGTTGGCATTTTAGTGTAACAGTTTGTTTAACAGTTACACTATGGGTATTTGTGTTTGCATTCTGTCATTTAGGCTTAATTAATGATTTATTATGTTAGTTATTACATAGTAATAGAGCATAGATTTTAATTAGTAACATCAGACAATCTACTTTTTTAATGACCTTTAGGCACTTCTATTAGTGGAAATAATGACATTTAATGCTAATACCTTTATTGGTGATGGGTAAACTTTGAAGTTTACTACTTAATGAACTTTCACTCTAGGAAGTGGAAAATTATATTTGGGCATTTAAAACTGGAAACATGGACAATTATATCAATAATCTACAAATGAAAATGTTTCAAATTTTACCAGTAGCATCTAGGAAAAGCAGAGAGCATATAATGCAGAAATACCACATTTGTAATGTGTTTTGCGCCCAGTAATTCTAGATAAATAGCATATCAAAGAGTAGGAAGCTGATACCTCATATGGAGCGATACCAGTCTGCCCATCATTCCATCAACATTTAAGGCAGAGATTCCCATGACCAATCTATATAAGGGACCGTGAAGTCTTTCTTTATCTTCCATATTCGGTATAGGCACAGCACCAAAATCACAAGATGAGAAATAGATATCACCGGAGAGTCTGTTACACATGGGGTGTACACTCCAAATGCATTCTCCACCGCTGTTGACCACACCCCATTCTTCACTGGCTGACAATACCAACCCAATGGCGTGATAGCCATCTCTAGTCACTTTAAGTATTAACACCACTACTATACCCTTTATGATCTCATTGGCATTATCCCAAATCCTTATTTGCTTCTGCAAAAATCATAACCCAAAACTATCCTCAAAATACTAACAAATTCACTTTATCTGAATTATCAAAAAAAAACAAAAAAGTATGATTCTAATAATTGAGCACTGAAGGCTGAAGTACTTGCAACTTCAAATAGTCCTTCCTATAATCACAACCTATGAAAATCTTTAAAGTCCACCAGACTCCCATCCCCACCCTCGAACACCCCCCCCCCCCNGGACCAAATGTATTGTAAGCCATGCAATAAATACTCGCCCGACGGAATAATTAAGTGCAAGGTGGTGATTGTTGTCTTGGATGACGACCAGGATGGCCCTCTTGTACTTTGGGACAATGTTTGCTCGACACTGTTAGGAGTTACAGCTAGCGAGTTGAAAGAAAAGTATTCTAAAGTACGTGAATCCATACATCTTAACAATCAACTATTCGGTTTTGAATGTATTAATATTATGCAATGTATAATATTTTTTATCTGTTTTGCTTGTCCTAGGTTGGTTGCATGCCCAACGAAATTGAGGACTTGATTGGAAAGACAATGATGTTTAGGATTGTCACACGGAATGACCAATTTAAATATAGTGGGAACACTGCTTTTACCGTGCTTGGAGTGAAAAAAGATGAAGCTATTGCGCAGACACATCAACCCAAACTATTGAATAAAAGTGATGAAGGAACAGTGGTTATACCACCACTGGATGCTACATCTTCGTCACTCCCAGAAGTCATCTTGGTTGATGAGAGCACTCCCGAGGAGCAATTTTTAAAGAGAACAAATGTAGAGTGTTCATCATCTTCAAGAGGTATGAAGAAGCCTAAGATCAAGCCCAAAAATTAGTTTCTTTACTACACCATTAGACTACGTTTCTCTTTTTGTTTGTTTAAGTGGAATAAATGCTCAACAGATGGTTTATTCTGTTAGGCTTTAAACTTTTGCATAATTGTTAGCTTATACACTATAAGAAATAGATTATTTCGTCACTCTTGATGGTTTTGTTGCAATTTCATTTTGTTCTGTTGAGTATGTCTAAATGCCATTGTTGGCATTTTAGTGTAACAGTTTGTTTAACAGTTACACTATGGGTATTTGTGTTTGCATTCTGTCATTTAGGCTTAATTAATGATTTATTATGTTAGTTATTACATAGTAATAGAGCATAGATTTTAATTAGTAACATCAGACAATCTACTTTTTTAATGACCTTTAGGCACTTCTATTAGTGGAAATAATGACATTTAATGCTAATACCTTTATTGGTGATGGGTAAACTTTGAAGTTTACTACTTAATGAACTTTCACTCTAGGAAGTGGAAAATTATATTTGGGCATTTAAAACTGGAAACATGGACAATTATATCAATAATCTACAAATGAAAATGTTTCAAATTTTACCAGTAGCATCTAGGAAAAGCAGAGAGCATATAATGCAGAAATACCACATTTGTAATGTGTTTTGCGCCCAGTAATTCTAGATAAATAGCATATCAAAGAGTAGGAAGCTGATACCTCATATGGAGCGATACCAGTCTGCCCATCATTCCATCAACATTTAAGGCAGAGATTCCCATGACCAATCTATATAAGGGACCGTGAAGTCTTTCTTTATCTTCCATATTCGGTATAGGCACAGCACCAAAATCACAAGATGAGAAATAGATATCACCGGAGAGTCTGTTACACATGGGGTGTACACTCCAAATGCATTCTCCACCGCTGTTGACCACACCCCATTCTTCACTGGCTGACAATACCAACCCAATGGCGTGATAGCCATCTCTAGTCACTTTAAGTATTAACACCACTACTATACCCTTTATGATCTCATTGGCATTATCCCAAATCCTTATTTGCTTCTGCAAAAATCATAACCCAAAACTATCCTCAAAATACTAACAAATTCACTTTATCTGAATTATCAAAAAAAAACAAAAAAGTATGATTCTAATAATTGAGCACTGAAGGCTGAAGTACTTGCAACTTCAAATAGTCCTTCCTATAATCACAACCTATGAAAATCTTTAAAGTCCACCAGACTCCCATCCCACCCTCGAACACCCCCCCCCCCGCGGAGTCTCTCCAGTCCAAAGCATTCAACCTGGATGATAAAAACCAATAATTGCTATTTAAGTCTTAATGTAGAACACTAATCCGTGATAAAACTAATATTCTCTATTCTGTTAGTAGTTTTGGCAGTTTGGACAGAACCAAATTAAAACAAAAGAAAAGGCAAAAAAAAAAAATACTCAAATCTGCAGAAAGAACATTTGGGCCAAAAACCAAGTTATCATATTCTCTCAATTATAACTCAGATCTAGATAAACACAAATTAAGACCAAAATTCCAATTTCAAGAACATCTATACTAAACACGTGTAAAGAGAGAGAAACTCAACCTCCCCTGTGTTCCAACAAGAAGGATATTAATATCTCCTCTGAAGCTTGCACCAGATGGCAATTTCAATGCATTGCCACCAAAAAGCTAAATGAAGCCACATATATAATGTTAGCATCAACTTTGTAGATTCCGATAAATTGATAGTCATTCATCTGACATTTACTATATTTGGACAAAAATAAATTAATTCTATTGAGTGTACAATACCTGGCAAAGAAGACCTTTCTTGACATCATCCAACTCCCATATATTTGGTGCCAAGGATCTGGTCAACCTTTCATATATATCAGGCTGCTTAGACAATTCCTTTAACTGCTCCACCTGACATTAAGAGCACACATTATAAGCAAGGAAGTGGGGTATCATACTTCATTAGAGAGGAAGTGCATTTAAGTCACCTTATCCGCAGAGTCAAGAGAAGGCTCATTCTCATTCCTACAAATGCCATTTTCAACTTCCATTTGGATCCTCTAGATGCATTCTTGAACGATCAGTCTTCTTCAAATGGAGACAATCAATGTAAGTTTGATACCAAAAGAAACACCTTTTAGTTTCAAATGCTAGCATATATTTCTCCCATCAGATTTCACAACAATGATAAAAAAGTTTCAGCTCAAAAGCATCAAAGCATTTAAAATAGCTGCAAGAATTATCATAGCTTGCCTTAAAAAGTGATTTAACAGTCCTTTGCCTTCAAAAACTAATGATTTCAAATCAAATTAAGAGTTTAAATAGCTTTTTTACCTAATTGATTAGCAATCACATATTTCGATTCACCAAATAAACTACTTACTAAAATTGAATGAAAAAAACCTTCCAGAGCTCAACAATTCACATTACCCAAAAAAAATAAAAAAAAAATAAAAAATAAACTTTGCTAAGTCTAAGATAGTATAAAAATAAAAACAAAAAATAGCATAAAACTCAAGTGTGGATAGTATAGTTATAATGTGTATGAGTTAGAGCATCTTATCTTGAATTCTTGAAATATTTTCATGTAGCTGTAAATGAATGTTGATAAAACTCAAGAAAATCTCCTTAAATTATTATATTAAATATATTGAATTATTACTTTTTTTCCTTAATTCAATGATCTCTTTAAAATTTTTATTCAAGGTCATTGATCACATAAATTGGGCCATGACATTCATTCTTGGGCTCTTTAATCAAATTTGAACTACTCATATAATTAGCTATAAATTAACTATGATCTTTCTAATTTTGTTGTGAGTATCAGTTTTCACAATTCACTTAAACAACATGAGGAAACTCACAGAATCAACAATTCTAAGGGGGAGAAAAAAGCAAAAGACCACAAATCAAGGTTAGAGCCAAAATTAAATCTCATTATATTTTGTTTCATTCATTATTTTCCTTATTATCTATATACTTTAGGGTTTCTCAAATTGAGAAACAAGACTAGGGTTTCTCAAATTGAGAAACAGAAATGGATTCAATTATTTTATAATAAAGTACTATCATAAATCAGAACACAATTGAAATTATTATTTTAAAAAAATAATAAACGAACAAATCATAAAGCTAGGGTTTCTCATTCAGTAACACAGACCTTAAATTGGCGATGACCGGTGTGCGGTGGTGGTGGCCGCTGGCCGGAGTGCGATGGCGATGCAGGTGTAGTCGCTCAACGCCTGCCATTCTCTCCTTGGTGTCATTGGCACCCACCAACTCCAACGCCTCATCCATCTACGCTTTTCCGGGGCTTCGATCTGATGCTAGGCTCTCAGATCTGCGGTGGGAGAAAATGGGGGTTGATTTTTAAGTAGAGGCCAGAGAGAGTGAAAGGCTTGTGGTGTAGTTCACCATTGAATGTTAGGTGGAGCTTTTGCCTCTGGTGGCCATGGAGTAATGGAAAGCAGGCAGAGCAGGGAGGGAGGGATGGAGGGAGCTGAATTAAGGATAAAAAAAAATGAACACCCAAGCAAATAATAATGAATAAACCTAGGAAGAATAAAGAAAGGTGTTTCCAACTTAAAAGGGATTTTAAAAAAAATTAAAATGGAAAAAAATGAAGTGTATAATATAACTATAAAAGCTAAAATAATTAAAATTGAAATTGTTGAAGGAGGTGTAGATGAGCTGTTCAATCATCTATGTTAATTTTTCAAATCTTTTCCTTTATCTCCCTGATTATGGAAAACCTAAACTAAAAAATAGCACTTTTTAATTTATCTTTAAAAAACTAAGGCAATGAATTTGGTCTTTTTTAAAAATGAAAATGGTAAGATAATTTAAGTTGAAATTGAATTTTGTTTGAAGTTGAAACTTTTACTAAATTTATAGTAATATTTTAGATTTCCATGTTAAATTATTTACTTCAAACGATTTGAAAGTAATTATTATTTTTACTTCCATAAAGAAAGGCTTTTCAAACTTAAAAGGGAAAAAAAATGAAGGGTATAACTATATATATTTTGTAAGGGTATTTAAAGTACGAATCATTATATGAGAATTGTCTAATTACTGATTTTTTTTATTTTGTATTTTAGAAAATGAGTTGGCATTACAAGCAACTGTTGGTTCTTCACCATTTAATCCAGTTCATCCGAGATTTAACGGTGAGCATTTTTTTAATAACCTACGCGCCTATTTTTTTCTATATAAAATGCAGTCATAAATTTTTCTGCTTCAATATAAATAACTGCAGTAGCTGGTAATGAAGCATTGTTTGGTGGATTTACGGTTTGCTCTCCATCAACACCTATTAATATACCCAACAAAGGTACTACTATTCAAAAATATAATATAATATAATGTAACATAATAGGTTAAATTATATGCAAATTTTGATTGATTTGTTCGGTTAAATTGTTGCAGTTAATGCTCATCAAAGTCCATCATTAAGTGCAATCACAAATGGTATATGTTATATTCAAATGATCTTATTTTCCATTTCGACTAAAATAATATTTTAATCTTATTTTATATATTCAATAATAGTTTTATTTTGATGTATTAATATTATTTTGTCTTTATTTGATTCAATTATTTATTTTGCAAAAAAATTGCAGTTGCTAGCAACCCAAGTTTATATGAATTGAATAGTACAATTGGTTCCTTCACACCCTCGACTGTCATCACAGATGGTAAGAATTTTCTCTATTAGTTCAGTACATATTTCTTCATTTGTTGTATATGGTAAATGTGTTGTTATATATGCTTGAATAAAAATAAATTCTATACGATAAATGTGATATATATGTTTATATAAAAAAAATTGCAGTTGATATGAATAACATGTTCTCACCGTCTAATGAGCGTTCATTAAATACGCCAAATATGCCAACTTCAATATCTTCATCACGCCAACCATTAGCTGATGTTACGAATGGTAATTTATACTTCAGTATGGTTTTTGCCTTTTGTTATTCCCAGTCCCTGTTTACAACTTTTTGGAAATTTTTAGATGGTTGCATGCTCTATATAGTGATACTGGAATTCATTAGATAAGATGTTTATTTGAAAATTTTTAAAAATAGGCTCATTGATTGGATGACATATTGATTGGAATAATAATTTGCATTTTTTTATTATGCAATTTGCCTTTTTGTTAGCAATTTAACATGCAATTTGTGAACTTATTGGCAGACATATTAATTGGAATAATAATTTGTCTTTTTTTTTCTTTGGGAAAAGGGTCAAATAAGTCTCTTAACATTATACTAAAAGTCAATTAGGTCCCTCAACTTTCGAAAGGTGCAATTAAATACATGAACTCATAATTTCAGTTACCTAATTGACTTTTGGTATAATATTAAGGGGCTTATTTGACCCTTTTCGATTTTTCTTTTATGCAATTTGTCTTAAGTTAGCAATTTAGCATGCAATTTGTCTTATTTTATATGCAATTTACATTTTTAAAGAATTCCTACCTAATATTATTTACCCGTGTTATTATTTAAATTAACAAAATAAAAATTACTTTCCTTATGCATGTATCCACCGTTTTTTACTTGTGTTATTATTATTTTTACGTTAGCAATTTAGCATGCAATTTGTAAACTTATTGGAAATTGTAATAATGAGAACTATAAGACGCAAGTAATGATCGACGGGTTGTGGGAATCGTCTTTTTTTGCGGCAAATTCAAGAATCGTGCAAGAATCTGTGGGTATGGCCCATCAAATACGGATTGATTGCTATGGCTACACCTTCCACATTCTGATACACAATAATCGCTTCGATGTAGCCTACAGGTGGAACTACACTGGAAGACACCAGCGATATAACTTTTTACGGCGTTACTACCTATGTGCTGAAGTATTAAGATTCGTTACTATGGTGGGAGACACAACCATGCCCCGGGTGGGCGGCAGGGGCGGCATAGACCATGGCGGGAGGTACACAGGATCATGTTCTTTTAAGTCTTCAACATTGACTTTTTTTTTTGTTTGAACAGAATAGAATGTATTTAAATAGGTGAAAAGTAAGAAATTGATTCTTCCTTTAATTAATTTGCTTGTGCTTTTTATTCTGTCAGTGGAACTGAAGAGTTTTTTTAGTAGTAATGATAGCTTCTGTCATTAAACCTTGCATTACATTATTTAAAAAGTATGTTCTATCAGTTTAAACTTCCATTACTCATATTCATTGGTCTATTATAATGTTCTGTACTTAATGGAAATTAATCTTTGAGGTTTAGTTTGACCCTATTTAAGGCAGTTTTAAGTCTCTTTAATACTTAAACTTAGTAGGGAACTTGTAATACTTCTACATTTTATTCCACCCTTGAATACAACTCTTGGGTCCTCTCTTGGATGATTTACAAATGAGCCCTACTAGAGGTATTTATACCCATTCCACCTCCTCAATGGATGGTGGAGATCTATTTAATCCTACGGCTAATATTGATTTTCTAGAATCCTCCAAAACTATCTCTACACACTTGGATTTCATAATATTCTAGAATGTTCTATACTTCCTACTACCTCCAGTGTTATGTATATGTTTCTAGACTATTCTACCAACTATGGGAACTTATGTACAACTCCTAGAAAGGTCCAGAAAGTGTAGCAAACCTCGGCAAGGTGTCCCACATGTCTGGAAATTTGTAGGAAAGTGCCCCGCGCGTTACATTAAGCCCCTCAATAAAACTAAAGCTATTGAACTTTGTCTGTGATGAAGTTCTTCAAACTGCGTAAGTCTTGATTGTTAACTTTCCCATTTTTATTGCAGTGTTATAGCTGTATCCTAGCTAATAGTTTCTTCCCACTTTGACTGTTTGATGTCATACAATTTGAAATGCACATTTTGCAGCTATTGATCTTGTTTTAGTATTCTTTCTCTATTGTTTCATGATTCTGTATGGTAGGGGTCTTTTATGTTTGGTCAGGCTATGACCTGGTGAAAGTTGTGAAAGTGTGATAAATTTCTCACTTTTGTCCAGATTCACCTGCCATTTTGACCAAAATGAGTTAATCTGGTCTAATCTGACCTTACATTTGGTTAGAGCCGTCAAAATGGGCTTAGCCCGCCGGGCTAGCCCGTTCCGCCCCGCCAAAAGGGCAGGGCGGGCTCTAATTTTTTGAGCCCGTTTTAAGGCGGGCTTTTTAGCCCGCTCCCGCCTAACCCGCGGGCTTGGCAGGGCGGGCTTGGCGGGGGCCCGCCAAATGTATAATAAAAAATTATTAAAATAAATAAATACTACAATAGTAAATCTATAACATTTAATATGTCTTTTCATCTTGATTATATTACTAACATTAGTGTGTGTGTAATATATATATACACCCTTTTATATAATTAATGTAATAGTAATTGAATTTTGGTTTACAGTGTAAACTGTAAATCAAAATTCAATATATAATTACATTGAATTTTATAAACTAATTATATAATTATATAATTATATTAGTTTTCAATCTATAAATTAATACACTAATTATAATATACGGAGTATAAACTGTAAACTAACACTATATAATTATAATATATAGCTAACTGGACTGTAAACTAATACAATAATTAATATATATATATATATATATATATATAATCAAGTTCAAAACATTAGTAAATTATATAAATGATTTGTTATTAACTTATGGATTAACACTTATTTATTAGTCATTATTGTGTTTAAAAAATTACAAATACATTACTATATGTTTAAATTATCCAAATTATTTTAGTATACACTTACTACATTTTTATATTAATTTTTATTTAAATTTAAAACTTTTAAAATTTGGCGGGCCCCCGCCAAGGCCCGCGGGCTTAAGGCGGGGCGGGGCGGGTTGCCTCTACTTAGGCCCGCTTTTTGGCGGGCTTTTTAGCCCGCCCCGCCACAAAGGTGGGCTTTGACGGGCTTTGGCGGGGCGGGGCCCGCCAGCCCGCATTGACAGCTCTACATTTGGTAAAGATATGATGGATAGGATTTAATAGGTATTTTTAATTGTTTATTTATTTTTTATTGCTCAATCATGGCTGGAAAACTCCCAATTTCCGTCCAACGAAAATTGGACGGAAAACGAGGGTTATTGGTCGGAAAACGGGTTTCCGACCAACATTCCGACCAAAATGAGGATCAGGAAAAATGAACATCGGAAATTCCGTCCAACTTCGACCCGTTGGACGGAATTTCCGGATAGTAACCCACCATTTTTAGAATGGGAATTTCCATCCAACTTTGACCCGTTGGACAGAAATATCGACCACATGTTGGTCGGAAATTTCCCTAGTGCATTATGTTGATTTCCTTCCAACTGTTGGTCGGAAATTGTGACCAACTGTTGGCAGGAAAATCTATATTTATATAAATTATTTTTATTATTTTGATCTTGCTATAATTATGTTTTATCTTGTCAATACATTCTATATCATTTACAAAATAATGTACACACTATCCAAATTCAAAATGAAAATATATTTAAATATCAAAATTGTTTACAACAAAAGGATAGTATCGTGTCCGATCCATAAATATTTAATCAATGTACTATTGCCATACACACAAAAAAGTCAAAAAAAAAAAAAAAAAGAAGGGAAAACGGCACTATTGGCCCCTCAATTGTTTTAATTTTAGAGATTTAGTCCCTCTCAATTGATTTGAACAAATTTGATCCTTTAGTTGTTCATAATAGATCACATTTGATCCCTTGATGTTATATAATTCTTTTTTTTTTAATAATTTCTTTTTATGAAGGTTATATTTGTCTATTCCTTTAAACAATTCAACTTTCTTCTCCTTCTTCTTAATTGGGTTTGCTAGAACTATGAGGAAGACTGCTTGAGAAAGCCAAGAGCGAAACCCATTATTAAAGCAGTTGAGGGAGAAGGGATCTGTTGTTTCTCACACTTAAGTTTTCCTTTTCCATTGTCAATCCCATTAGCAATCATAGATTCAGGCATAGTTGTTTTATAATTTGATGAAAGAACTGTTGACCCCATTTTTTTTATCCCTAATTATACAGAAATTGGTCCTAATAATGACTACAGAAATTATCAACTCATCAAATGTTTAGTAATCTAGTTATCTTGTGCCTTGGAGGTATCCCAATTCTAGTTCTTATGTTTGCACCCACTATCTTTATATCTTCAACAGAATAGATGCCAGAGGCCAGAAGCGAGCGGTGGCGCCGATGAAGAGTGAGGCAACGAAAAAAATTGACTGGCATGAGATTAGAACTAACGACATAGTTGGCCGATACTCACAGCCAGCCACCAGAACTCGGCGTTCCCCCGGTCTCCCTTCTCCTTTTCCATCTTACCATCTTTGAGTGCATTTACTTCATTTGGCAAAATTCATTTTATTTCAAATAGTGCATCTATTATCTATATACCATTTTCTTGTGCAAATTCCTTTGTTTTGTTGCTCATAGCCGAAGCATTCTCCATGTTTCAAGCTCAGACTCATATGATTTTAGCTTTATAAGCTCATAATCATTTACCCTGGGCCATGGCTTCTTGACAACTCACTAAGCAGATAGAGAAGAAAGTTGAATTGTTAAAGAGAATGGACAAATATAACCTTCATGAAAATAAATTATTAAAAAAAATTAATTATATAACATCAAGGGATCAAATGTGATCTATTATGAACAACTAAAGGATCAAATTTGTTCAAATCAATTGAGAGGGACTAAATCTCTAAAATTAAAACAATTGAGGGGCCAANTTGGCCCCTCAATTGTTTTAATTTTAGAGATTTAGTCCCTCTCAATTGATTTGAACAAATTTGATCCTTTAGTTGTTCATAATAGATCACATTTGATCCCTTGATGTTATATAATTAATTTTTTTTAATAATTTATTTTCATGAAGGTTATATTTGTCCATTCTCTTTAACAATTCAACTTTCTTCTCTATCTGCTTAGTGAGTTGTCAAGAAGCCATGGCCCAGGGTAAATGATTATGAGCTTATAAAGCTAAAATCATATGAGTCTGAGCTTGAAACATGGAGAATGCTTCGGCTATGAGCAACAAAACAAAGGAATTTGCACAAGAAAATGGTATATAGATAATAGATGCACTATTTGAAATAAAATGAATTTTGCCAAATGAAGTAAATGCACTCAAAGATGGTAAGATGGAAAAGGAGAAGGGAGACCGGGGGAACGCCGAGTTCTGGTGGCTGGCTGTGAGTATCGGCCAACTATGTCGTTAGTTCTAATCTCATGCCAGTCAATTTTTTTCGTTGCCTCACTCTTCATCGGCGCCACCGCTCGCTTCTGGCCTCTGGCATCTATTCTGTTGAAGATATAAAGATAGTGGGTGCAAACATAAGAACTAGAATTGGGATACCTCCAAGGCACAAGATAACTAGATTACTAAACATTTGATGAGTTGATAATTTCTGTAGTCATTATTAGGACCAATTTCTGTATAATTAGGGATAAAAAAAATGGGGTCAACAGTTCTTTCATCAAATTATAAAACAACTATGCCTGAATCTATGATTGCTAATGGGATTGACAATGGAAAAGGAAAACTTAAGTGTGAGAAACAACAGATCCCTTCTCCCTCAACTGCTTTAATAATGGGTTTCGCTCTTGGCTTTCTCAAGCAGTCTTCCTCATAGTTCTAGCAAACCCAATTAAGAAGAAGGAGAAGAAAGTTGAATTGTTTAAAGGAATAGACAAATATAACCTTCATAAAAAGAAATTATTAAAAAAAAAAGAATTATATAACATCAAGGGATCAAATGTGATCTATTATGAACAACTAAAGGATCAAATTTGTTCAAATCAATTGAGAGGGACTAAATCTCTAAAATTAAAACAATTGAGGGGCCAAAAGCGCCGTTTTCCCAAAAAAAAAACATAAAGTACTTCATTTTCATCAGCTTGTGTTTCATCATTTAGTCAATCACCCGGTTAGCTCCAGTTTAATCTCAAAAATGTGTGCCTGTTCTTCAGCCAATCACTTTGTTTTCTCCCTCATCTTCAAAAATAAAAAATAAAAAGAAGCAATAGAAACATGTATATTTAGATTACAAATGTAGCCCAACGTAGACACTAAGGTGAAGCAATTTAGTCTAAAGCAAGAGCCAGAACATGAGCAAAGTATGAGGAACCATATCCAATAAGAGTAAGAAGAAACTGAAAACAAAGCAAACATGTACATAGCCAATTATAAAGTTTCTCCTACACCAAAATCAGATAACACAAAGCTATAGTTACTTGACTTGAGAAAACATGAAAACAGAAACGTGGCAACTCTTACATCAATGTTCAGCTGATTGAAGAGAACAGAGATTAATGTAATTTCTAATTACATTATTACTTAACAAGTTATTTATCTTTAGAGCATAATAGATACACCGTAAGACGGGGAAAGAACAAATAAGGTGGACTCAAGGAAAGACACCAAGTGCTCTTTATTTGGATTATTGAATTATTCTTTAAGCTTCTAAAAGTTACCTAACATTACTTAGTACTTTTTATGCTTCTACATAATTGATAAAAGCTCAAGTGATCTACCTAGTCATGAATGGTCAATTTCATATGTACTCCTTTGGTATATACTAGACTAAGCAAAATACATGTTTCTCTGATTTTGAAACATTAGTTTGCTAGAGATAATGCAGAATTTCTGCTAGCATCAAATCTGCCTTACAGTCTATCAGTTGCTTTGAGCACTCTCTGCTCAAATGGCAATAATAATTGCATCCCTCAGCACCCATCACTCTAAATATACATCTCACATATTCATGCCATTTTCAAATCAACCAATCGATGCATCCCTTTTCAATAGTCATTTATCTTTTCAGCCAATCACCATCCTACATTCCACCTTTCTACAGCTCAAGTTTTATCCTTCAAGCTCTTTTAAAAGGGCAAAAAGTAGAAGGAACTTGAAATCAAGGACATAATACTCACAGCAATATATTGAACCATTGTCATTAACTGCTGCATCACCCCTTCTGCTTCTACTTTCAGTTGTTCATTGGGTGTGAGTTCTGATTCCAACCTGCATCCATAGAAGGCACAACAAACGATATAAAACGTACTTTGTAGTGAACAAGAAGTTGTTTAGTTAATGAGAATTAAACAAAGGTTGGAGAGAACTTACCTCTTCTAATTCGAGTAATGAGGGACGACACAACAATTAAAAACACAATAATGCCTACAAAAGGCAACATACAAAACAATTGCAGCAAGATTAGTAGATAAGCAATCTAGTACCAACAAGTATGCTTTTCTATTAGACAAATGGAAATAGGAATTTATGAAATTAGGAATTAGGAATTGAGATTTAGAGTAAAAGGGATTAGCAATTACGAACCCGTAGCAGTAGCAGTAGCAGTGGCAATCGACCTATGAAGCAGCGACCACCCAAGCGGTGGCGAGGAAACGACGACCAGAAGAGGAACCAATATAGAATACATCTAATTTAAAATAAACTGAAAATTTTCTAAAATATATTAAAAATAAATAATATAAAAATCAGCGACTTACCTGAACACCCGGCTGCGATCTTTGAAGAAGAACGACCAGCGACCGGGTTCGGTTTGGGTCGGGTCGGGTTCAGGAACCCGAAATTTTACTATTGTTTTAAAAACTTTAAAATTTTTGAAAATTTATATCTAAGAAAATTCTGAAAACAAATCCAAAATTTAAAAACCAATCTAAAAGATACTCCGTAAAATATGCAGAACAATAAATAAACCCAAAATTTTAAAATAAATCTAAAAAATAAAATATGCTGAAAAATAAATACACTGAACCACAACCCAAAAGGGCAAAATACATTACCTAATTAATTACAAATTTACAATTACTAAAAGAGACAAACTAAACAAAGCTTAGTGAAATAAGATTGTATTGATCCAGAACTAAGCAAAATATTGATCCAGTGATCTGCTGGTACTCATTTGTCTGCTAATCAGAAGTCAGAACCCCCTACAACAAACAACAAAATAGTTTATTGTGAAAGTTCATAATATATGAATTCCAATAATGGTAATTATACTATGATACTTGATACAAGTTAAAAGCACAAGTTAAAAGTTTAAATATAATGCACAGAAGTTACTTATTGAAGTAAATCATGTTATCTAGTGCGGACTACAATTATATAAGAACAGAGTTAACTCTAGTGTAAAATTTGATAATGACGACAAATTTTTCCCATCACCTAAAACAAATTAATTATATTAATCTTTTTTCATGGATGCAAAACACAGTGTGATAATAGATCTAAACTAGTCCAAATAAATTACTTCGTATGTATTATGGTTTAGTTCTAACATATTAATCCAATGTCTCAAATGGTGGTTCCCAATAAGTGATCTCAATCTAATTATTAAAACTCAACTCGGCATGGACTAAATGACTAAAGGCATTATCAGGATACTATAAAGCGCCTTATCTTCATATACTAGATAGCAATAGAGTGTCTTAATGGCGAATTAATCACTCATTTATGCCAATCCAATTATCACAATTCATCACGAAAGAGCTATACGAGTATCATCATTAGCTTGAATTTTAGTATTGGTTTTTACCGGCCATATAGGAAAGAGAGGGGAAAGAATAAAAGAAAAAAGAGAGAAAAAAAAATAAAAAGCAAAATCAAAATCTAACGAAAAAAAATAAAAAATAAAAAAAATCAAAGCAGTTCACCCGCCTGCCTGCCCGCTGGACATCTGCAACTCTCTTCTATCATTTCTTTCCGATAGGACCCACAAAAACCTTAGTTCTTGCAAGACAATCATAGTAATTTCTCTCTTCTACATGGACAAAAAGACTGCAAAAACCACAAATGGGGAGGCTCTAAGTGCACATGTAACAATAGTAGGGAATCTAATACTTTGATTTACGAGAGGATTTTTAACCACTAACTAAATGTACTTTATAAGTGAAACTTTCCTTGTGATCCTATTCAGTAAAAGACTACAAGAGCTCAACGAACTTATGTTGTCTATAGTTGACGGGCCTAATCCAAAAGGCTCAATAGGTAATCAAACTTGGAACCTTGTGGTTAGCAAGCTAATTAACTGTCCAATCAACTCTACTCGGGTTGTCTCCGATGATATAAAATTATAAGTTAAGTTGATCTAACAATTGACTTAGTAACTACAAATTTCTAAATTTGACTCCAATAAAAATTGTTTATTGATGGACTCTCTTCACAATACGTAGTTTGTGGCATATCAATACTGGACGCCGGGGTGGGATGGAGTTGAGGCGGCACTGTCAACAGGAAGAAGACGCGGGATTCTAATAGTGTGTGCTTCGGACGTAGTTGTTTACGACGTAAAAGAGATGCGTGGCTTTTTGAAAAGTAATTAAGCCTGACGCCACCGACGAGTCCTTGCGCTATAAGTGGATGACACAAATCCCAAACAAAAACGCTGTGTTTTGAGTGAAGGAAGTAATTAGGGCCAAACATTTTAATTTTCTTTTTTGAGGAAAAACATTTTAATTTTCTTTTTTGTCTTGAAACTGATATTTAAATGCCTTGAAACTTGAAAGGTTGCTTGAAAACTATTCTTATTGCTAAATTCTTACATTAATTAGGACGGTTCATTAGTTTAGAATGGGAGTTAATAATCACGTGTTTAATAGTGATGGGAGAATCCCCACAGCCGCACGATTTAATGGCCTGTTCAGTCTCCACTAAACATTCATAATAAACAATTAATGTGTACGTTGTCTTTCAATCAGATTTGAACTAAATATACAGACTGAAATCATTATAAATACATGTAAAATCACAACTGCAATTGCACAAACGAAAGGTCCTCAAAAATTTTGGTGAATTCAGTCCGAAATGCCTCCTCAATACCTGCTTTCGAGTTAGATTAGCCCTATCCACAAAAGAAAAACAATCACACTTTGGTTGGTTAGAACCTATGAAATCACTAAAATTCGTGGAAGAACAAGAAACAAAAGCAAAGAATTCATTTTTCATGATGAAGAGGTACCAGAAGTTTAATTTTTTTGTTTTTGTTTTTCTTGAATTTTCTTATTTGTTATTAAGAAGCAAAACAAAGGTAGTGTGTGTATTGGTATACAGGGTTAAGGCTATGTTTTCTTCAAATAAGTTTCTTTTACACTAATCTGATTTTAGGTTGGACAGTGCTTATGCTTTTTTAACTATCTTTTTGCAGAGATCTTTAGATAATTATTCTGCAAGATGGATAAAAGATATACGGTATTGCTTTACAGTTAGAAATGTAAATATATTTAAGGGTATAGTAGGCATCTAATTTTGTAATTGTACTAAAAGACTGTTGTTCTGCTATGAAGTTAGTAATACAAGTATGGTATTATCCCTTATATGGAGTAAAGATAAATAAAATTCATCAGAAATATAAATAGATATCTTGCACCATATTTATTTCACCATTACTTAACATACATAAATTGAATTTTAGGATATGTTCTTACAATTCTTTACATTACATAAGGCAGAAAATAGTATATTAGTGTTAATTTATAAAATCAATTAAATTAAAAGTATAATTGAATTTTACTAGAGCATCAGAAAATGCATTTCATAATCTCTCACTAACTTGAAATAAAAAAGTTAGTATAGATATTATATAAACCTATGAACAGGCCAAAGAGAAACATGGGTAAAGTTGCAAGTAATTATATCAAGACATTGCAATCTGGATATAAAAATAGGAAAAAAAATTCAGTATAAAATCTAACTTAATAATACTTGTCAATTATTGGAAGTCGACATTTTATGTTGTTGGGGTATTGGGTAGGGTTTGAAATAAAAATCCTACGCTCAATACCTAATGGCCTGTTTGGTTGGATGTAGTTTGGAGCTAGGGAATTGCAGTGAATTCCCAAACTACAGTGTTTGGTTGGAGGGAATTGCAATTCCCTCCAAATGATGAATTGCTATTCGGTAGGGAGGAGGGGCAATTTGTTGATGTAAAGACAATTTTGCCCCTCCTCCAATACTCTGTCTTTTTTTTAAAAAAAAATTTCAAAGAATTATTATTATTATTATTATTATACTTATTCTTATTATTATTATTATTATTTGAAAGAATTATTATTATTATTATTATTATTATTATTATTACTACAACATCTACCACAACATAAGAGCATTTTAGTCATTTCGTCGCATCTTACCTTTCAATTTCCTGTACTCCTATTTCTGCATACCAAACACTGTAATTTCAATTCCTATTTTATTCATTGAATTGCAATTCCACCGAATTACAATTCTTTTCCCCTATAATTCCCTCCTCCCAACCAAACGCCCTGTAAATTGATTTAAGCTATTTTATACTCGGGTGAATTCAGGTCTGATTGGATTTTATAACCGAACATTCAAAAAATGTGGTCAAATCCGATTAAATATTGGGTTGATCGAACCCAAAATATGCCCACCCCTACGATCAGCCATGCACAACCTAGGCTTGTCTGCCTCCTTGTTGTCCTTTGTAAGCTAGGATCATAAGGCGGGACTTACTCAATGCGCACCTTTGGGTAGTGACTGTGAGTTCCCCTCGTCATCCAAGAAAACTATTCCCCAAAAAGATGACTCTAAAAACTTCAAGAAATCCCAGAAAATTTGACATTTTTTTTTCTTTTTTGCTGCAGGCTGGGCCAAGAATATGCCTGGGAAAGGACTCAGCTTATCTGCAAATGAAGATGGCACTTGCAATTCTGTGCAGATTCTTTAAGTTCAAGCTGGTTGAAGGCCATTCAGTTGAGTATAGAATGATGACAGTTTTGTCCATGGCTCATGGACTCAAGCTCACAGTTTCACCAAGAACTCCCAATCCTGCATAGTTCTGCTACCTTGCTTGTTTTCCCTATACAGTAAATGTAATTGCTATGTTTTCGGTGAAATAATATTACTGCAACCCCATGCACATACAAAAGTTACATGTTAAACTAATTGCCAATTAAATTTCGAAGGAAATAATTTTAGGGGATGTGTTTGCGGTGAAAAAGTAATAAACGTGTTTGATATTACTTAAGAAACATGACCATTGAATTTCTTAAAAAGTTATTAGAGCATTTGGCTCGTTAAAATTTTTCGAGTAATACATTTTTTATTTCCATGGCATAACAAGTAAACATAGAACACATGTGAATTAGTCCATAAAATAGCTAGGCAATAGGGGTAGTTTCAAGTTAAAATAATACCTAAGTAAAATGTATAAATTAATCTCATCCGTCCGTCTAAGTTGATCAAGGTGAAAAATTAAGAAAAGTGTAGAATCTCTTTCTTTCTTTCTTTCTTTCTTTTGTTGGTGGTATATGGCATTTGGTAGTCCACCACTATATCATCCTAATCCAGATTTAGCTCGGAAAAAACCTAACCACAAAGTCTTTAATATGCCTTATTCTTCATATGAATCAAACCCCCTACCCTTAGTTGGATAGATTAACAATTTGTTTGACTATATCCTGAACCCTATGAACTCATCGCCTTTAATATGCCTTATTCTTCATATGAATCAAACCCCCTACCCTTAGTTGGATAGATTAACAATTTGCTTGACTATATCCTGAACCCTATGAACTCATCGCTGGGCTCATGAGGCATATCTAGCCAATCTAACTTCAAGACTCAACACCAATCTGTAAACTTTTACGCACAAGGAATCCAACCTAAACCTAAACCCGCAATGTTTGTAGCAAAGATTGAACCTTCACTTTTTGCTTAAAACAAGTCTTAAGTGAGACTTCTCACCCACAAGTATACTGAGCTCCATATTTCTGGTAATCTTCTCTTCTTTTCTCTCATCCAATATAGTTCTGCTAGGTTGTTATAATACTGCAACTCTGAAACCATGCACATACAAAAATTACAATGTTCCCAGTTAGATTATTACTAATAATAACACCCCCTCAGTCGAACGCATTGCACATTCTAGTGTACTTTATCTTTCACGTGATATATAGTTTGCAGGTAATTACATAAGAACAAAATACACTTCTAAGTAATGACTACGTGTTTCCTTCCCCATCCAAAAAAAAAAAAAAAACTACAGCATGCAATGTTACACACAAGCAAGTGAAGCAACCTCAGTTGTTTCTCCAAAAAACAGATCAGACTGATGAGAATTGAACACAAAACACAGAGAGTTTTGAGTGAGTAATCTTCAGCAGTCCTCTAATGGCTTCTGTGTAGGGCAATGGATGACAGCAGGACGAGCAGAAGAAGCATAACAATGGCGACAAATGATCCAATTAAAGAGGCAGAAGTTCTCCTGCAGAAGTCTTGAAATGGTTGGCATATTGCAGGCCAGTTTGCAGAGGAATTGCCATTGTGTGCAAGGTATACTATGCCTGCTGCTGAGGATGCTCCTGCTGTGAGAAGACCCATCATCATCTTCCACAGATCAAATGTTTCAACAATACATGTTAGTAGTGGCACATAAATAGACAATACCAAGAATAATCAATGCATCTTTGTTTAATCTCAGATCCATAAGTATATGATGAAAGATAAAAGGGCAGGGCTAAGTTCAATTTGATTCAGAGAAAATAGGGTTTTTTTTTTGTTTTGTTTTTTTTTTTTTTAATTTTTATGGCCCGCCCTTCAATTTTTTTATAAGGTGTCAGTTTTGGACCTTCGCCAAGAATCGGAGAACCTTGGGCTTTGTCAAATTTGTATTCCTGCACACATGGATCTTGTTAGGTAACATAGGGACAAAATCATAATTTACAATTTTAAACCATTAAAGTTTCTATTTACAAATCGAGAAACCAAAATTGCCACCTCGTGAAAAGAGGATCGAGCATATCCCTAGTGAAAAAAAATGGAGGGTTAATTAATAATACTTATGTACATCATTGAACTCTATCAAATTTGCAGTGCACTTGTAGATCTTGTTAGTCAATATAGGGACAAAATCATAATTTGCAGTTCTAACCCATTAAAGTTTCCGTTAACAAATGGATGAACCAAAACCACCACCTTAAAAAAAAAAAAACCCAAAACTGCCCCTAATAAAAAAAATTGGAGGTCGGGTTAGTAATACTTACGGCAAAACTCAACACAGACCGACCGAAAACATTATTTTGTATAAATATAGAGACGAAAAACGCTATTTTCTCCTTAATTTATTACCGTATCCAAAAATATAAGCAAGATCCTGCTCTTTTCTGCTTTGGTCCTTAGAATGTGGAAAATGGAAAGTGGGAGTGAAAGAGCAAGGTAGCCACAGACAATGGCGCTCACGATCACGAACAGCCTTTTGTAATGCATGCACGGAAACAACAAAAATATGGTTACAAAATTTTATCAGTTGCAATGTTTAATCTAATCTTTTCGCAAAAATAGACTATCATTTTGTTCGAAATTTGGTTCGTAACAATACTATTCAAGTGCAATTCATTTTTAGCGAACACCAACTAGCCGATATCTTAACAAAAGAACTAACATCAAAGGCATTTCTTTTCTTCAATGATAAGTTGCAAGTAGTCCTCACGTTTTAAGGGATAGTTCAAGTGAGAACATGCTTCTAACTAAAACATAAGTGAAAATTTGATCTGTTACATCAATTTGGGTAAACGGTGGAGTCTTGCTGAAAAATGAGGAGAAAAAATGGTGGGGTAAATTTTATAAATATTGTAACTTTGAAAGTTTACAATAATTATGAAATTGATCATGTTTTTTTTTTATATATACTAAAATATCACTCATTGGTAAACCCTGATGAGCGGTTGTGATCAATCCTCACTTTTTATATGAGGACCGTGTTCTCATTTGGAACCTTCTTAATATATGGGAGGGTTAAGTTGAGAACATACTCTTCGGAAAAAAAAAAAGAAAAAAGAGTAAGGGTTGATTGATCTATCTATTTGGGTGGATCAACAAATGAGAGATGCTGAAAAATAAGAGGAGAATGGGTGGCCTAGGATCAATTTTATAAATATTACAAGCTATTTTATAAATATTACAAATTTAAAAGTTTAGAATAATTATAAAATTGACGTGTTTTTTTTACTAAATACTCAACCATTAATTATAAGTAATATATATATATATATATATATATGGGCGCGCTCCAATGAGAACGGGTGCCCAGGAGAGAAATGAGAACGATTCACAGCCGTCCACGTGTCCAAATCAACGAATCAGATGTAATTTTAAAAAAACGACGCGGTGGCATTTTCGTAAATATCTCGAACTTTGGCGCAAGTAAATGTGTTATAAGTGCAAGTAGTTGGTGTACAGTTGCAAGTAAAAAGTGCAAGTAAAATCACATACAAGTGCACATATTTTCACTTACAAGTGCATGTAATTTACCTTGCTAACATTTATGCAACTAGATGACACTAATTATACCATTAGGTGCAACTAGTTATAACGTTAGGTGCACTTAGTATTGATGCTCAATATACATTTTACTTGCACATATAATACATTTTACATGCACTTGTGCACCTATTTCACTTACAAATGCAAGTAATTTACCTTGTTAACATTCATGCACCTAAATGCACCTAGTTATAACCTTAAGTGCAACTACATCTGGACACGTGACGCGCGGCGATTGGTCCGCAGTTCTCTCCTGGGCGGTGCGTTCTCATTTGAACGCAATCCTATATATATACCTCTCATTTTTCCATCTACACTCTTTCCCTCATGATATGACATCATTTGATTGGTTTGATTATTAACTATTATTCTAAATTAGTGGTAGAGTCAGTCAATTTATGGGCATCCAATGAATAAATTCCACATCAACAAGGTAATATAGGAGGAGATCAGAATTCATGAAGAGTAAGAAGCATTTTCCTTAATTATATATATATATATATATATATATATATATATATATATATATATATATATATATATAATATATATAATATATATATATATAATCAAGTTCGAATTCGACCGAAATTTAAAATTTAATTCATATATTTAAGTTTTAATTCATGAATAATAGAGAACTATTATGGGGCTTGGTTTTCAGTAAATCAAAGAATTATTATTGGACTTACTTAAATGTATGAAAATCATCATATTGAGCCTCAAACCGGAAGGATTGGATGATGAAGGGAAGTGTTTGGTCTGTCGTCCCCATTGCCACTGCACTTCCCAAGCTTCCAACAATGGCGACTACTCGTAAAATCAGGTCCATTATGGAGATTCCCCTTGCCCCTCTTGACGCTTCTCCACCGCTGCCCTCGGTTGCACCGTCGGCCTTCATGCTTGTACGTCGTACGTACGTATTTTGCTAGCTCCGGCAACCAGTTTGCCCTAGCTTCAATAATCCTGCAGGGTAGCTATTGAAACCACTCTGATATTTTTCCTAGAGATATGTAGTATGCTATAATTAGAACAAAGGGTTGCAAAATACACACATATATATATAGAACAATCATTGTTGGGTATGAAAAAGCTACTTGGTATAGTCCCACATCAGCTTGATCAACAAAAGATTGTGGGTTGTAGAGTTAAAGTCTTAACTTAAGTGACATATAATTTGGTGGTTCATTGAGAGTCTGGTACATAGAAGGGAATGGGCGAATGCTACCTAGAATAGATCTTACATGGTGCTTGATAAGATTTAAAGAGAAACTAGAAGAGTTCGGAGTGAAAACTATCCAAAGTGAAGTTGTATATATGCTCGTTTGGTGGCGACATAGGAAATGGTTACTTTTTGGTACTTGATAATTAAGGTCCAAAGTGATGAAGTCGTTCAATGGAGAAAATGACTTCCTACCTGGTGTCAATAAAAGTCCGCAATGTGAGTTATCTATAGTGAACCACAATGGACATCAACTTCTCAAGGGTGGGTAATGATACAATAATCTCAATTTTGAATTAGAAACTTAGTGTTTGTAGTTAAAAATTGAAATTTCGACCACTTTAAAGTCTAGAAAAATGTTTATTATTATTTTTATAATTAGGGTTGAAAGTGATCAATAACACTACTACCAGCAAAAGACGTCACTAATCTTTTTTTTTTTTTTGTTTAATTTGATAATTGACGAATTTCTAACCACACATTAATTTGTCAAACTATTATAGTAGTCTCATTTGGACCTATATATTCATTCAATTCCTAGGTATAAATATATTCACCAATGGGAAGTGATTAAGGTGGGATGTTAGGTAGTTTTGCTAGCGTCTAATTAATAAAGTAAACACCATTTTTTACGTGTTAAGAATACCCTTCATCCAACGTGCTGCATGTCATCTTGTGATGTAACTCTATAGCCCAAGGTCGTACCTACAATTGAATATCTAACTTTCTACCTGCTCTATATGTATTTATTATATATGTCTATATAAAATCCTCATGTTGGATAGGCATCATTGTCTACTAGTCAAGTTCATAGAAACTTTTTATATATAAAAAAATGTTATTGTCGATACTTAAATGTGTGTTTTGAATGAAATTCACTTTGTAATAGTAGCTGACAAAGAATCACAAGAAAATAAACTAGTCAATATTAGTCATAGTTGATCAATGCAAGCTAAGAACGCTCAAGAATAACACTTATTATACTTTGCAATATAGAACTTAAATGTAAGATTTCAACTCAAATAAGAGATTCAAATGCAAATCCATCAACAGTACACAAAAAAGGGCCATCATTATTGTGTCGACCATGGTACACACAGCTGTGTGAACCATAGTACCATACTATCAAATAATGTACATTCAATACACAAATAATGTACTTTAAGTATATTAAAAATTTACATTATATTGTTCAGAGAAAATATATTATTTGAGTACTGAAAATATATTATTTTGTATAATGTGTATTCAGTACACGAATAATGTACTTTTAGTATATTAAAAATGTACTTTTTATTATGGTCTACAAGATAATTTCTCCACAAATAACAATTTGAAAAAGCTAGAAGGGAAGGTTGTTTACATTTGTTGTTTGTGCTTATTAGTTACAAGACCTTTAAGTTTTTTCCTCTTGTCTTTTACGAGTTTTCTCTCTAGGGTTCTCCCTGTTTTTTCAGCCTTTCGCTTTGGTTCTCTGTTCTTCTCGAGTTTGGTTCTCAATCTTATGGAAAGCATTCCTCTGATGGCTACTATTCTTGAGGATGCATGTGCAGCGCTAGCTATTGAGGAGGAAAACGACGGTTTGATAATTGGGCTGGATGAAGGTGATGTTTCCTCTGTTGATATGCGTTTCGCTGCGGTTGGGCGTGTTGTTACTGAACGCTCTGTTCGTTTTCCGATTTTTCGAGATGTCATCTCTAGTGTGTGGCGTCCTCGGCAAGGTGTTAGTATACGAGAAATTGGTCAAGGTCGCTTTCTTTTCCAGTTTTATCATGAGCAGGATCTTCTCAGGGCTGTTGATGATGGCCCTTGGTCTTTCGACCAAAATTTGGTTGTTCTTGAGCGCCTTCGGCCGGACGATAATCCAGCGACAGTAGCATTGGATACGGCTGTTTTCTGGATACAGGTTCATCAACTACCGGTGGGGTTTATTTCTGAAAAAGTGGCGAAGGTTATTGGTGGATACATTGGCACTTTCATATCAGCTGATCCTACCAATTTTGATGGGCTATGGAAGACCTTTTTGAGAATCAGGGTGCGTATTAACATCACTAAACCCCTTAAGAAGACCATGAAAATGAAGAAACCAGGCGGGGAGTGGTTTTGGGTCCAGTTGAAGTACGAGCGATTACCAAATTTCTGCTTTGCTTGTGGAATTATTGGTCATTCCGGTAGATACTGCCTGACTGTTTTTGGGGTGCCAATGGTTGGGGGCGAGCAACTATTCGGACCGGACCTTCGTGCCGGAGGCCGTTCGAACATGCCGCCGGTTAATCGCTGGTTGGTTACTGAGCATTCGAAAAGTCCATCTGGTGATTCCAACGAACAAATTTTGGAGTGTAACGGCTCAATTAGTGGAATGCAATCAATGAAAGTAAATGTGGATATTAATGTTGTTAATGATATCCCTCAGCCCGTCGTGGGGGGTGCTTTCAATGCGACCTTCAATGAGAATAAAGAAGGTAATGAAAGGAGGGAGTAGTTTTATTGATCCTAAACGTCGTCGGGTTGTGGGCCTTGATGAAGTTACTACTGGGCCTGGATTGGATGTTGGCCCAAGTATGATGGAAGTCCAATCTGAATCATCTTCTATTGGGGCGGGTACTGCGATGCAGGCCTGCCAAGTCCTATGAGTCTTCTAGCTTGGAACTGTCGTGGGCTTGGCCCGCCTGCGACGGTTCATGTTCTTACGGACCTAGTCCGTTTACATAGGCCCAAGGTCATCTTTTTATGTGAGACTATGTGTGGTACAACACGGTTGACTGGTTTGCGAAACAAATTGGGTTACACAAACGCTTTGAGTGTGGATGCGGTGGGGAGAAGCGGGGGCTTGGCTCTCCTGTGGTCAGATGATATAGAGTTGCGTATCACGGGATATGCTCAACAACATATCGATGCAATTATTCGGTTCGCTGTTGGCCTCCCAGAATGGCGATACACTGGTTTCTACGGCTACCTAGACCGTTCTCGGAGACATCACTCCTGGGATTTGCTAAGGTATATCTCTTCCTTATCTTCTCTCCCTTGGGTGGTGATGGGGGACTTCAATGATTTGTTGGACCCTAGTGATAAATTGGGGAGGGTTCCCCACCCTGTTCATCTAATGCATGGGTTTAGGGATGTAATTCGGGATAGTGGTTTGTTCAATTTTCCTTTTTCGGGATGTCATTTCACTTAGGAGCGGGGTAGAGGCTCGACTGATTGGGTCCAGGAAAAGCTGGACCGAATTCTATGTTCTGATGGGTGGGTGGATTTGTTCAGGGATGCTCGGGGGGAATCCATTTCTTGTGGGGGTAGTGACCACCTTCCCCTTCTTTTAATTCCAGCATGTAACCCACAATCTAAGCCCATCCGTTGCTTTCGTTTCGAAAATGAGTGGTTATGAGAGGGGCATTGTCGTGACATTGTTGAGAGGATTTGGGGTGGTGCTTCGGACTTGGATATTTTAGAGAAAATTTCAGTATGTGGGGAGTCTTTGAAAAACTAGGGTCGGCGTCGTAAGAGGGAGACTAGGTGGCTTTTAGAAGCTAGTCGGGGTATTATGGATAAAACAAAGGCCAAGTCTGATGCTAGAAGTATGCGGGACTATCAAAATGCTCAAAAAACCTATCTTCAATTACTAAAAGATCAAAATACCTTTTGGCAACAACGGGCAAAACAATTTTGGTTACGAGAGGGAGACATGAATACTCATTATTTCCATACTTTAGCTCGTCAACGCCAGCGTAGGAATTCTATTCACCGGTTGAAAAATTTGGTTGGGGATTGGGTTGAGGGCAGACGGCAGGTGGCGGGTGTGGCTGTGTCTTATTTTCGGGATCTGTTTTTTTCAATTCCTGGTGATGTGAGTCCGGTTCTTTCTTGTATTCAGGGTAGGGTGTCGGAAAACCAGAATCGGGATCTTATGAGGGTAGTGACAGTGGATGAAATTCGCACTGCTCTTTTTTCAATGTACCCGGATAAGTCTCCGGGCCCTGATGGTCTAACACCAGGCTTCTATCAAGAGTACTGGGAACTTTTGAAAGGGGGGGGGGGGGTTTCTCTGATGGTTTCTCTGTTCAATTCTGTGGTCTCTAATGGGGAGTTACCTACTGGCCTAAACAATACTCACATAGCCCTCATTCCAAAAATCAAACAGCCTGTTCAGATGGGAGACCTTCGCCCAATTGCCCTTTGTAATGTTCTCTATAGAATTCTAGCTAAGGTCCTTGCTACCCGGTTAAAGAGTGTTATGGGGGGTTTAATTTTAGAGTGTCAAAGTGCTTTTGTGCCGGGTCGTTCAATTGTTGACAATGTTCTGTTAGCTTCGGAGGTGATTCATTTCCTGCATTGTCGCAGTTCCAGTTCCCCTGATAAATATGTTGCCTTAAAGCTTGTTATGAGTAAAGCTTTTGATAGAGTCGAATGGGGTTTTGTTGAGTATGTCATGTTGCATATGGGTTTTTCTGCTCCTTGGGTCAAAATTATGCACTCTTGTTTTAGCACTGTTAATTATCATGTTTTATTAGAAGGGGAAGCTTAGGGGCTTGTCATCCCTACAAGAGGTTTGCGTCAGGGTGATCCTCTGTCACCATATTTGTTCCTGCTTGTAATTGAGGGTTTGAGTAATATGCTTCATGTGCAAGAAGAGCTGGGTAATCTTACGGGGGTTCCTATTGCTCGTCATGCCCCGGGGATTAGTCACTTATGGTTTTGCTGATGATATAATCCTTGTCTTTAGAGCTACCTATAGAGAGGCGGGTACTGTTAATGATGTTTTGAAGCTTTTTGGGGCTGCCACTGGCCAGGTTGTGAATTTTGATAAATCAGTTATGAGCTTTGGGCCTACTTTGGATTGGGTAGATAAGGATATTCTTTGTTCTGAAATGGGCGTTAGACAAACTGCTTTTGGGGGGGGGGGGGATTACTTGGGTTTACCTGGTTTAATTGGGCGTCGAAAGATGGATGTTTTGGGATGGATAAAGGATCTAATTAAAACTAAGATTGGCCATTGGGGTAATCGTTTTCTTTCGAGGGCTGGTCGGGAAATTCTCCTTAAAACTGTTTTGCAATCCATTCCTAATTATGCAATGCAGGTCTTTATGTTGCCAAAGGGTCTTTGTGAGGAGTTGGAGCGTCTTATGAACTCTTATTGGTGGGGGTGTGAGGCGAGGGAGGGTAGGAAGGGCATTCGTTGGAGGGGGTGGGCAGACCTCTGTAAACCAAAGTCTATGGGAGGAATGAGATTCCGAAGACTGCACACAATGAATTTAGCTCTCTTAGGGAAGCAGGGGTGGGCTTTTTTTACTAGACATGAGGCTCTTGTTACGCGTGTTTTTAAGGCAAAATACTATCCTGTCAACTCTTTTCTTGAAGCTAGGCTAGGTAGCCGTCCGTCCTATGTCTGGAGAAGTGTGTGGGAGGCTACAAGTGGTTTAAGGGAGGGACTTCGTTAGAGACTTGGGAACGGTAGAATTATTCATGTGTGGGATGATCCGTGGTTACCTGATGCAACATGCCCTTTCATTGAAACCCCAAATTATAATCATCTTTAACATGTCACCCCTCAATCTCTTATGAATTTAGATCACACTTCTTGGGATGTGGATATTTTGAATGATCTGTTTTGTGATCGTGATAGGATGTTAATTCTTAGCCTTCCTATTCCACTCACTAAACAGCCTGACTGTCTCTATTGGACTGGGGAGATTAATGGGTTATATTCAGTTCAGAGTGCATATCGTTTTTTAATGGGGGAATGTTTGGTAGCTCGATGGAGTGGTTGGACGGTTATGTGGAATTATTTCTTACGTCCAAAGATAAAATGTTTTTTCTGGAATCTGTGCTCTTTTACATTGCCTACCAAAGATCTGTTGCAAGCTCGTTGTGTCTCATGTGATGGATTATGTGCTTTATGTGGCAGGTTGGGGGAGACTATTTTTCACGTATTTGCGGACTGCCCCTTTGCGAATCAAGTTTGGCTTGCGTATGGAATGGCTTGGGGCTGTTCGATGGGTATGGATTTAATGGCTTGGTTGAAGGACAAGTTTGATAATCTTACTAAGCATGAAATGACTCATTTTATCACTGTGTGTTAGGGTATTTGGACTGCTCGTAATCAAAAAATTTGGAATGAGATTTACACTACCCCACAGCTCGTTGTGAAGCAGTCACTGGCTTATCTAAGGGAATGGAGGTCTGTTTAGAAGTTACCAAACAATCTGCATAATTCTGGTTTACACTGTGCGAGAGCAATGGGTTAGGCCTGGTATTGGTACTCTAAAGCTCAACGTCGACGCCTCTGTTCATTACGGGGCAAATCATATATTGGCATGGGGTGGATTCTTCGAGATCATGATGGTTATTTTGTGGCTACTCAATCTCTTTCAAGACCGGGACCCGCTCTTCCCAGGGAGGCCGAAGTTCTTGCGGTTCGTGAGGCCTTAAGTTGGCTAAAGAATACTCAATGGGACAGTATTATAGTGGAGACGGATGCTGAAGTTTTGGTTCGCAGCCTGCATACCCCGAATTTATCTCCTTTCGGATTGCTTCTTGATGATATTACTGTTTTACTTTCGAGTTTTCAGAATGTTAAGTTTTGTCATGTTCGCAGAGATGCAAATGTTGTTGCTCATTTGCTCGCTAGCTATGCTTTTTTCTTAGTACGAGTGTGACTTGGATAGACACCAGTCCACTTTTTATTTCTTCTGCTGTACTGCATGATTTAAGTTTTAATTGAAAGTTTTCTTCTTCAAAAAAAAATAATAATACTCCGTAATAATTTCTCCACTGAAGGGGCCATGGGCCTTACCTACCATGAACATTAGAAAAGCCCATAAATACAAAACTACTACCTAATCCACTCAGAGGATGTTTCGGAGATATCAAGAATGCAGTTTGGTCGGCCCAAATTCCATTTGTGTAACAAAAACGCAAACTTTTTTTTGATTCCTCTTCATCATCTCCTAACTCCATATTTCCAGTAGCTTACCAGTTTCATTTCTGGTAACTTTATCTTCCTCTCTCTCATTTCTTCACTCTCCACCAAACTCTTCAAAGCCCTCCAGAGAATTCTTCCTTTCCTGTAAAGGTATTTTATTTATTTATTTATTTTTACTATCAGTTGCACTTTAAAGTTCTCTTCTTTCTTCTGATACATGTGGAACTTGAATTCTTGGGATTATGGGATTTTGATTTTATTATGGAAGATTTTATTGTTTCTCTTGTGGTGCAATACATTTGTTCAGATTAACTCATAACAGATCAAGAAACTCTAAATTTGTATCTCAGTAATTTGATGCTTGATGATGTTGATATCTTAACTATCTAGCTAATTACCATGGATTGGTATGTCTGTTGTTTATCTTTTATCACTTATCACCTGCCCATATGTTGTTAGGTTCCAATTTCAGAATATGGCTTCAATTGAAAGAATGATCTGGTTCTTTAGTATTGTCAGAAGCTATTGATTTGGGGGCAACCCAGTTTGGTAATCACAAGTTTCCAAGTTTGACTCCCTGTAAGATTGTGTATTGGCTTTCTTGGTTTTAGCTTATCGTAACCTGGTTTACCTTTTTGTAGTCATTTGCCGGCTAGCCTACCTCTTTAGCCTAGACTGGTTTGCCCTCCTGATAGTACTTTCTAGGCTAGCCTTGGCTGGTTTACCTCCTTGAAGTACTTTGGCGGCTAGCCTAGACTGGTTTGCCTCCTTATAGTACTTTGTCGGCTAGTCTAGGCTGGTTTACCTCCTTAGAGTCCTTGGTCGACTAGCTTAAACTGGTTTGCCTTCTTATGATACTTTGTCGGCTAGGGTGACAAGGTGGGCTCCACCTGTTACACACATTTGTTCTGTTGAGTTGTAGGCTTTGGATAATGTCATCTTGGTTGAGCAATTATTTGTGTGTGCAATTTCTCATGCATTTGATCATATAGATACAGATTGATTGATTGAATTCTAGATGGTAACTGATATGAAATAAGTTATGTTCTTGTATTCCTGTCTAGAATACACAACATGTTGAACTCGAGCAATGATGAGAATGTCAAAGAACATGAACCCGTTGATGATTCACAGCGATCTCAGGTGGATGGAAATTCATCCGTGAATGATCCAAAGATTTCTGAATTACAAGAAAATCCTAAGAAGCCGAAGGAGGTATGTAGAATTATGGCTTGGTACTATGTTTTGAGTCTTTTGACTTGGAAAAATAATTGTGTGTGTCCAAATTACTATTGGAACTTTGACATTCTGATTTTTATAGTGAAATCGGGGGTTATGATTATGTTTAATTGGTTTTACCCAGGAGGAAGTAATAAAGAAAAAGTATGGAGGATTACTAGCAAAAAAGCCGCCCTTGATATCCAAGGTGATTATCGTTCCATGGCCTTTGATTTCTTCGTGAATGCTTTAGATTCAGTTCCCCCGATCTCACTTGCAAACTACTGCATTATTCACAGGACCACGAACGTGCTTTTTTCGATTCTGCTGATTGGGCATTAGGAAAGGTACATGAATACATCCGAGCTTATTGTTGTAGATGTCTCTGGTTTTGGAATTTTAGTACGTTTGATCGTGTTTGGCTTGTCGATTATTCTTACAGCAGGGAGCCCAGAAGAGCAAAGGACCTGCAGAGGCACTTCGTCCGAAATTGGAAGTACGTTTTGTTTTGTGCTTCCCACACAACCCCCACCCCCCGACTGAAGTAAAAACACTCGCACACAAACACGATACTTTTGACATATTGTTCCATGATTCTCAGGGAAAATGCACGTTCTTGAATAGTTAGTTTAGCTGTGAAGTGAAGCTCGATAGACTATTGAACTAATTAAAACCTTGTTAATTGTTATTCACATAGATTACCTTTTATAGTGTTATGTTGAAAACGGAATGCAAAACAAATAACGGGCAACATGATTCTAAACAGAACTAGTAAACGAGATGGCTTTTCTGATTTGAATATTGTTAAATGCAGCCCACACCGCACCAGCAAGTCCGTACAAGGCTTTCAGCATCCGTCCCTGCTGATGATGATGAAGGTACGCAAACCTGAAAACACGAGTGGATGTTCCTACGCAATTTGTTTCCTGGCTAGTTTCAATTTACAATCTAAGATTACGCTCTCTTGCCTCTTTGCTCAGCGGATGGTGGAAATAGCAAACCCGATGATGAGTCTGAGGAGAAAAGCGGGACACCAGATGCTAGCAACGAGAGCACAAGTCACACCGAGGTCCAGAACGAGCAGAGCTAATGATCTGGTGAACACCAGCACTTAGAATAATCTCTGAAGCAAATTTTTGTGCTTCTGTAAACCACCATGCTATGTAGTGTGAGGAACTGTGCCTTGTGGCTTCAGTCATATTTAGTTCCCTCTACATTGAGTCCTCATGGATGTATTATTATTATTTAATGAATCTGATAATAAAACCTGTCTTTTTCTTTTGAGTGACCGAGGAAACCTGCAGGCTGCAGCCACTATTTGAAAGTGTGGTATATTCTATTGTGTGATTTAGTTGATAAAAGATCACAAGAAGGTAAACCAGTTTAGGTTGTCTATAATTAACTGGCTCAAACCAGGAAGACCAATATGTCGCTCCCACTAGGAGTCGAATTTGAAACTTTGTAGTTACAAAATCAACAGTCAAACCAAGAAGGCTAATATGTCGCTCCCACTAGGAGTTGAATTCGAAACTTTGTGGTTACAAAATTAACAGTTTGGGTTGCCCCGTCAACTTATACTAGACTAATCATAAGAGTCATTGAATGAGGTAAATCACGAGTTGTTCCGTCAGTCTTAGGTTTCCACTCCTTACAAATATGCATTGCGCACAAGGGATCTTTATCATCCTAATTGATCAAGGCCTCTTAATGACTCAACATTCTCAATAGAATGATTTTAGAGTGATCGAGTCAACTAAGAGCTAACTTGACCATAAAAGCTTTTTTCCATGGTCATATGTTGGCATCAAAATGTCAAACAAAGTACATATGATAAGCCTCCATAGCACTCTGATTTCCAGAAGCACACAGAACTTAGTATTTTTAACATTATCCCGTGTTGAATTGAACTATATACTTTAGTCAAAATGAAGTTTCCATCAGCCCATCATGTCAGAAAATCAAAGAAATCACATAAATCCTTTGAATCTTAACTAGGGGCAGAAAGATTTTTTTTGGGGAGACAAAAGTTGTCTGCTTGTCTATATCTATCTTCCAAGAATCTGCCCAGAAGAGAAAGAACACTGGCAAATTCTGCAGTTTTGCAGGCATGGTTCTCCCCACACGCTGTTTCTCCTCACTGAATCCCATCATTCCCTCAATTCCTGCAACAAGTTCATCAGCAAATGAGAAAATAGCTCCAAAAATGGCTCCAATCCTCAGGCAAACGCACAAGGACTCGCAGGAAAGCAATGGATTCTGCTTTTGCTGCAGCAGAAGGCGGTTTCTGGGAGCAGGCGGGGCGGCTCTCTTGCCCATTCGTGCTTCTGGTGCTTCTGATTCAACCTCCAATGACCCCAAGGTTTGATAAAATCTAACTCTTCTCTTGCTCAGATGCCATGAATCTTGATATCAAATGTTGAAGAAATTTACTTTCCTCTGAACATTAGGCGAATTTTGGTGTGTATTTGGGGTAAATTTTCTTGATTTCTGCATCCAGTAGTGATACATGTTCAAGAATTTGTAGGGTGTGCAGTGAATTCAATCTTGAGTGAAAAATCTTTGCAAAGACTCTAATTTTAGGTATGGGTCCGGATTGCAACACCAGATACACAAAGTGGACCGACCGAACAAGCTTTGATACTATACTATGTTATTATAATCTAAGATCTAAGATTGGATTAAGGTTATTCAACTGGGCTATAATGCATATGACCAAACCACGCGAAAAGACTGAATTTAATCACTTAGTTTAACTCATGACTTTATAAACTCATATGTTTCTCTCTTATTTTCAATATGGGACTCTTAACAAGAGCAAAGAATCGAAGTTTAAGAAAGTAGTTGAGTTTGAGCTGCCATAGCCCATAAGCTGTATGAGTGTATGCCTGACTGATACTATGAGCAGGAAATGTTGAATAGGGTTCACCCTCCAAGGGCAGATTGGTATGAAGAGTTTTATGCGTGGGCGATGAACACATTCTCAAAAGCTTACGAGGCAGAGGTTGGTTTTAACGTTTTACAGATGATAGAAACTCATTTGATTGTTTTGCTATTCTGTATTTGGTTGATGGTCTCTCCTTTTACTTCCAGATTGCAGCTTACAAGTCTGAACTTTTTGCTAATTTGAGAGGGCAAGCGAAGAGCGTTTTGGAAATTGGCATTGGGACCGGTCCCAATCTTAAGTATTACTCAGGCGATATGGACTTTGTTTATGGCATAGATCCAAACCGGAAGATGGAGAAGTATGCACAGGCGGCAGCAGAAGCGGCTGGCCTTCCACCCGACAATTTCAAATTTATGCAAGCGGTATGTATCTGCCCTACCCGTCCTTGTATTACAAGACAAGATAGCTTTCTTTGGCTTGCTGAAAACATAATAGGAGTAACTATCTGTAGACGTAAAATCTTGACCTTAAAATTTCGTTTTGGTGAAGAAATGTGTTGATATAATGGTCTGAAAGGTCTGGTTTTGTGGCTAGAGAAGGGCTTAAAATGGAGGATATGATGAAATATATATGGGTGTGTAGATTTTACCTTAAAATCGAAAATTTGGAAATTGAATTCAGCTGAATGCATAACATATTGCAGGTTTCAGAGGCCTTGCCTCTTGGTGATGCTTCTGTGGATGCTGTTGTTGGGACCCTCATGTTATGTTCCGTTAAAGATGTCGATTTGACACTGCAGGGTACACGATAACACGAACTTCTTTGCCCTTCGTTATCGTATTCTAGTAAATCCACAAGCTGCACAATACATCTATAGTATCTGCAAATTCGCGTTTTAAGAAATTTAACCGGTTCATTCCATGCTGATATACATACATTAACCGTCTTGTGCAGAGGTGAGGCGGGTGCTCAAGCCAGGCGGCATTTTTGTGTTTGTAGAACACGTCGCTGCACAAGGTAAACAACAGATGACTGCTGGTCTGTTACATTGTAACAGAGTCAATAGTACTAAAAAAAAAAAAACTTCGTTTTTGTTTTCGTTTTTGTTCTTTCTTTCTGTCGCTTTCGCTAACTTCAGTACTCCCCGTTTGGGCGATGAATTCGCTCGACAGATGGAACACTGCATAGGTTTGTACAAGGTTTGCTTGATCCTTTGCAGCAGTTTGTGGCAGATGGGTGTCATCTCACTAGGAAAACTGGGAAGAGTATTGCAGATGCAGGGTTTTCAGGGGTTGATATTCATCAAGTTTCCTTATCTTCTGCTTCACTCATAAATCCCCATGTCTATGGTGTAGCTCACAAGTAGATTCAATCTTACTTTGTTTGCAGCCATTTCTTGACTGTTTCTATGTATTTCTCCAATCTTGATAATACAATAAAGTGGGCATTGAACCAAAAAAAGAAAAAATTATTTGCTATTTTCTTTAGAACAATAAAATCAGTGTTGCCTAATTTAGGTGGCTTGTATCATGGTAACTCAGTTGAACATAGAGGCTAGACTTCTTGCTTATTGCGCACAACTATTGCACAATTAGCCAAGACTCGATTCCAAATCATTATTCCCAAACTTTACCCCTGTAACAAACTGAACTGTCAATGCATTCGACTTATCTTGATAACAAAGTGTACTGGAGTAACTTGACAACAATATTCCTCCCTGATGTTTTCACCAAAAAAAAAAATTATTCCACCTTGATGTTATGTAGTATGTTTTGGATGGCGATAAAAACCCTCAACCGTTACTAGATGATGTGTGTAAACCACACACAATAAGTAAATTGTGCTAGGAAGATTCAACGCATTTTTTTTTATTATTATTTTTGAAGAACCACATTTAATACAAAAATTACAAATTATTTTGCCACATTTTCATTGTTTTATTGTATTTTGTTGACAATAAATTCCTTTTTTTTTTTTTTTTATAATTCCTGAAAATCCCAATTCCCCAAACAAAAGGGTAGGGA
>NC_044922.1:27388821-27402789 GCF_003576645.1 Ipomoea triloba | reverse complement strand
AAGGGGGGGGGGGGGGGGGGGAGGGGGGTAAGAAAGAAAGAAGAAAGACTTGGAAATGAAGGCAAAAAGAATAAAGACAAAAAGAGGCGCAAAAGCGTAAATAGGGGGAGAAAAGAGGGGCATGCGAGCAAAAGGAAAACTTAAAATAATCGCGCTCAGTGCGCAAAATTAGGGTTCATATAATTCACAATTTTGTACTGCACTACACTGGACTGACACTTCTCAATTATTATCGGATTCCATCTTCTTCTCCGTCCTTCTCAACCGAAACCCGCCATTCCCACCGCCGTGAGCACCCGTCCGCCCTCACCTAACCGTCACGTGTGTGTATATTTCTATATGTTTGGGTTTAATCAGTTAGGGTTTCGTTTTCGGATTAATGTTTGATTATTTCGCGTTTCCTGTTGCTTAAAGATATTCATTTCTGCATTTACAGGGTGTTCTTAATCTGAATATGATGTAATCTTTTGAGTTGGGGGTTCTAATTTTTAGATAAGGTCCTCATCGTGGTAAAGGTGTTGTCTTTTTTTTTTTTTTTTTTTTTTTTTTCGTATTGGTTGATTGGATGTCCTGTGTTATATGAGAAATTTTTAAGCCAAGGCAGAGGCTTAAGGGGCTCATACAAAATAGAAAATTGTGAATTTTTATTTTTTATTTTTTTCATATTGAATGTGATTTTATACTTTTGAAATTTTGAATAGATATGCTTTGAAATTTTGCAGCATGCTTTTTGAGCTGCTGTTTGGTTTATATATCTGTTTTCTTCTTGATATATTGAATGGATTTTATTCCTGTTGTTTGTAGTGATTGTAGATGGTTGTTTGTTGTGCTGCTGCTGGAGTCTACTGTTGAGAAAGCAATTATTGGTGGTGGAATTTTGCCAAGACAGGGGTGTTTTTTTATGCTGAGTTGTTTGGTAGTGTTTTAGGATTGGTTATTTAAAGGATAGAGATGAAGCTCTTCTGATGTCTTAGAATGTTGATGCCCAACGAACTGGAGTAGTTAGTGGAGTTCCATCCTGACCCGTTTGAGCTGCAAAGTGATTGTAGAAGCAAACATAATATAATATTTGTGAGTCTTCTGAAACATAGCTAAAACGGGGTCCCTTTGTTGTGTGGCTGCAAGGCCACATGGATCAAATGCAACCAGCAGGGAGTGGTCCATGGGGCCACATGAGCCTTACTGGCGAACTAATTCGAGCTTTTCCCCGCCACCTACAAGATGGGACTTCCGGTTCCAATCTGAAGCTCTATCATTTGGTTCTCATGATGGAGCCCAATTGTATGGATCATCAGCTTCATCAAACAGCAGAGAAAGTAGAAGCTGGGCAAGGGGAAACCAATTCACAAATCACCAATATCTTGTATCTGATGGCATTGGTGCGTACTATAGTAGCCCATCTGATAACTCACCTGCTCAGCAGTGGACTCCTCCTGCTATACAAGAAATCAGCATTGATGATTATGGCACTTCTAGGCAAGGTAAACAGATAGCTTATGCTTCTTTCATTATTGTTTTTGGTTTAAGGCTTAGTTGATGTGTGCTTATCTTGAAGCTTTCCGTCTTTGTTTAAATATACTTGTTATGGTTAGTCTGTTCAAGTTTCAAGTCTTTTTCAGTGTACTTTTTCAATGTTCTTTTCTCTTTAGACAGTTTCATCTATGTTCATCTGTGGAACGTGGTTGACATTATTTTACTTTTTATTTCTGCTTTACAAAACTGAGAACACCTTCTTTCTTATTTGCCCCTCTTTTATTTACTTAAATGTTTAGCTGCGTGCATGATATGTCTCAGTCATCAGCATTGATATAAGCTGTTTTTGTGTTGTTTCACTCAATATGGTTTATGCCAAGAATAGACAATTATTCACTGATTGCCTTCTTGTAGCTGTGTGAGGGCTCATTTTAATATTTCAGAGCCTTAGACTTGTAGCTCTGAATTTCCTCTAGGTTCTCTGTTTAAGCCCAAATACTGTTGTGTGCACGATGGTACAAGTCATCACCATTTATATGCCAAGAAAAGAAAAAAAGAAGAGTTTTTGAGACACTTTCAGGGCTCATTGAATTAATAGCCCTTGTATTCCCATGGATCCTTTTGAATTATTAGTTCTTGAAGTTGTTTGAATTAATTTTTATAATGATTTTATTACTTAGCGCGATTGGATTTTTTTTTTTTAGAATATTAAAATTTGTATGCATCTATTTTACTTGGAATAAGTACATGTGCTTTTGCCTAAAGGCCTCAACAGCTCTTACATTCTGGAAATGAATGGTGCACACTAATTATGAGTCCTTTTGTTTTTTCCCTATAATCTCATACAAACTGGACCTTTGTCTCCATCAACCCAACAAGTGGTTGCTTGACTGCAGAGAGATGAAAAGGCTTTCATTAAGGCAGAAGGGGTATGTCGTTAAAGATAAGATGTATGCCTATTGGCCCGTGAGATGATTGCCTGTCTAATGTCTTAGCTTCCTCTTGGTCGTTTTGCCACGCAAAGCCCAGTGTTCAGGTTGGAGGCTGCTTTGAGTTTTAAATTGGATCATTCACCAGTCATCCTTCCAATTGGTATAGAAGTTAACAATTGGTGAATCCATGAATTGTACACAAGATTCTGAGTGTCCATTAATTTTACTCTAAAATCTTGCTTCTACTTTAACACGTCCTCATTTTTCTCCACTCATTTTATTGAACTCTGCTTGATATTTTGACTGCATTTCTTCTTAGGCAAGATGTTGTACCTTGTGATAACCTTTTTCTGATATATTACCCTTTTGTAGTCCCAATTTAGTTGTGGTAAAATGTGTAATTGCTATTGCTTTATCAGGCCTCGATGGTGTATGAATTATGATAATTAATATCTTGCCATGCTCAATTTCTGTATGTGGTGAACTTGTTGTGTTTCTATATATTGAATCTTTTAGTGGCTAATATTTAATATTTTTCATTTCCCTGTTGCAGTTTTGAGGCCTTTATCCTTCTCACCAACAATGGAGGTACACTTCTGTGTTTACTAATTTTCAGCTGACGAGTTATCTTGCTTAAATTCTTTGTGCCAATGCCGATAAATTTATTACAGGGAACATCAACTGCTAGGGATGGGAGAGGCTCGACTTCATCCCGATCTGACAGTAGTGATAGTGAATCCATCACCAAGTCACATTCCTCTCATCGTAACTTTCCAAGTTGCCGTTACTTTATGTCCAAACCCATTCACCCCTTGTCAATTCCATCTGAAACGCCTAGAAGAGAAGCATTTGACAGCATCCCTGCAGGTTTTTCCGAATTTGATTCGACCACTCCACGGAGAGATAAACACCGCTTCAGCAGTGCTAGTTGCAGTATCGACCTGGAGGCTTCCGAGCCTGTTGAATCTGACTCTTTAAGTAGGTCTTTTAACGTCTCAGAAGGTTTCAAATGTGGATTGTGCGATAGGTTTCTATCGCAGAGATCGCCTTGGAGTTCCCGGCGAATCGTCCGAAGCGGAGACATGCCGGTTGCTGGGGTCCTTTCATGCCGCCATGTATTCCACGCTGAATGTCTGGAACAAACAACGCCGAAGTCACGTAAGAGCGACCCTCCATGCCCAATATGCGCCAAGGTCGAAGAGGGAAGCTCTCCAGATCAACGCACCTTCTCAAAGTTCTTCCCCCGGCTTAAACCCTTTTCTGAAGACGGGCCATCCAAACCATGGGGCTGTGCTCACGCCGGAGATTGTGTCGAAGGGGCTCTACACGCACCCTCCCGGAACACCCTTCTCTCACTCAACCGCAATCGAATACGAAAGAACCTATCTTTGAAGGGAAATCCCGTCAAAGAATTCCCGGGGAAGCTGAGGAAAACCGGCTCATATTCATCGCAATTATTTATCGGATCGGTGGATCACGGGACCGCTGGATCTTCAAAGGCGGTGACAGGCTCGAGCTTGAAGTAAGAGGAGAATTGTGCACTCGGTGGCAGTGCAGATTGCAATAGTTTTTGGGCCTATGTGAAGTCTAGTTTTGGGTTGATTGAATGATGAAAATGGGAAAGCCTAATCATGTTGTTGTAGTATTTGTTAAGGTGGAAATGTGTAGTTTTGAATTGATGTCATTAAACATATTGTATGTTGTATGCTTTAGCATTGAATCCCTGGGGGGAATTGTTGTAAGATATAAAATGAAAAACATGGATCCAAAATTCTGTAATCTCCTGTATTTGGAATGGGTGAATGATTTTGGTTTGTTTTGCTGACTATAAATTGAGGCACACTGTACCCCTTGCTTTTTATTTTTTTAAAAAGATTTTTGGCCCCGGTGGTAAGAAATTAGGGAAATATAAGTTATTTTTTACCATGGTTATTGATTGGGAGTATTTTGAGTATCCCTCCCTATACGTATCGTATATTGTTTGGTATCTGGTTAGATCACATAGAGGAATCATTTTCGGCCTAAATTGACCATAAGCTTGACTTTGCCGACTTAAATGCAATAACCGAGATAGCTAGAAATTGTGATAGCACTTTGTTGCTTAGACTTAGATTTCAAACCTTAATCCAACCGTATCTTAGTGGGCGGTCAGGAATCTGAGCACACGTGAGCGCTAAGGCGTTGTTCTCGAGGTTGCTCATTGCATGCATAACACGTATCAGTCATGCCGAGTGCCCGACATGTGTCCCCTTCCCTTATAAGTACCGCATTTATAGTTAGGAGGAGGACTTTTAACATTTCTACCTACCACATATATGCTCGGGACGCTTTGACCTCATTTTAGCTGCTCGAGCCCATTACTTCAACTAACCAGAAGACTAAATTAGAGTCTGAATACAATCCAATCTATAACACCATTAGTTATGAACTTAAGTAAGAAATTAAATTTGTAATTTCATATCTTAAAGTCACAAGTTTATGCCACTCAACTCTAAGATCATTAGTCTATATCGCTTGACTGTAAAGTCATAAGTTTATATCAGTCAACTATAAGATTATATAGACTTTTTTATGTTTTACACCTAGTTAAAATCTGTACCTATGTCACTCAAGTGTAAGAGCATATAGACTTCTTTAGGCTTTACACAATTACTCCTAGTTAAAATATGTATAAGATAGTTTATATTGCTGGACTATATATAACATCATTAGTAAAATCCCTTTTTTCTTTATTGAAATGCTCATGACCTTGCCCTTTTCCATCACTTGAAAGAGACAACTCAAAACAACCATTGCATTTGTCTATCTCATAATCATTCCCACATCCATGCAATCCACTGAAATTTCAAGCTCATCCCAACTCCATTAGCATCCATATATATATAAACACTCCTATACCCATCCATCCACTCTTCCACTAGACCACTACATACTTCAATTCCTAACAATTCAAGGCAATAATAGATAATTATATTTGGCATATTTATATATTTTGAAATGAAGTGTGTGTCTATATATATATATATAGTCTAGCTCCCACGAGAACTAAACTCCTAGTGAGACCATACAAACTAATTTCATTCGTCCATCTAAGAAGATCAATGACTGAAAATTAAATAAAATGTGGTGACATTTGTGTAATTAAGATTGTGTACTTAGAAAAACTTGACCGTGCATTCGGAGATAACTAACAGTGGAATTGAAAATTTTCAAATGCACAATTATTAAGCGTTTACAAATATACTGTCAAGTGTTTCCAAATGCACAATAGTAATTACAAAAATATCATTGCATTTTTTTCTTAATTTGCTACTCTTGATCATCTTAAATAGACGAATGAAATTAGTTTATATATTCTCACAAAAAATCTAGGTCTCATTTAAAGACGAATGAAATTAGTTTATATATTCTCACAAAAAATCTAGGTCTCATTTAAACCTGCTTCTATATATATATATATATATATATATATATATAAACACTCTTATACCCATCCATCCACTCTTCCACTACATACTTCAATTATATTCCTAACAAGGCAATAATATAATATATATTGTATTTGACATATGTATATATTTTAAAATGAAGCGATGATGAAAAACACACGAGTAATATATTTAACCATTGGTGAATATTAAGAGTCTAAATTCATATTAATCATCACATGAAGCATCCACATTCAATATAATAGCACTGCGATCGTCCACTTTTTTCAATTTTCTTTTAATACTTAGATCATCATCTCTAGAGTCATGCGCACACAAGAGATTCAATATCCATACCTTTCATCATCTTGGGAATTTTTCTATTTCATGTTTTCAGTGAAATTCTGACCCTCACACTATCGCCCTTCAGTCGTGACATCAAGTCAGACAAATGAACCACTATACTAACCCCCGGGACCACTTTTTCACTTCTTTACTCCTATTCATTGTATATATTTTCCAACTAGTCACAACTTCAATTTAATCACTTTTGTACTTCTAAAATAAATTTGAAATTTGTTATTGAGTTATATATATATATGTGTGTGTGTGTGTTCACCACTAAATCCAGCTCTCCCACATGCACCCAACCAAAGCTTGTCCTTGCAAAGATGAAGCGTGTGTATATGAATACACATGAATTCTAAATATGTGGTTTATACAAATTGCACATTTTTTGGCCCCAAATATGTGGTTTATAATTAACATTTTAAAAGTGTGGATACATTGACCAATAGAGGTGTTTTGGTGAGGTACAGCCCTAAAGCTTTTGGCATAGCATGCATTTGGGTCAATTATTATGTTTATGTATGTAGAAGATAAGAATATATATATGAAAATGATGTGCCATGAAACAACAATATTTTAAAATTATTTCAAGGGTCCCTATAAGGTGGTTCTTGATCTTGTAGCATCCTAAAAACATTTCCGTAGTTAATGTTTTAAGAAAAATGTGTGTGTGTGTATATATATATTCTCCAATAACTACACAAACTTTAATTTCTTATTTTTGGATAGCATCTCATTCATGGATGAACATAGATAGATTATTGATTAACTGAATTACAAAGAGATAGTGTACCTATATGAGAGTTAGCATAAAACTCTCCTATCATATAGGTACTGACTATTGACTAACAACTAACCAATATTAATATATCTATTAAATATAAAGATATAACATGTGACATGGTTAACATCATGTAACATGCAATTATAAACATTCATTAGTTCCGAGAAAATCTTCATTCACTTCTAGTTTGACGTACTGAAGTTAAATTGATTTATATTCCCGTTTCAAAAATATTTGTACTATAGAGTATAGTGATAGTGTATTGCAATACTTATGGTTTAATGTTACTATCCTTTGGAGTTTTTTAGTAAGATATGTTTGAGTAGTCACACTGTCATACTTTGAGTGGAGCACTTTGAGAAAGTGTAGGTTTAATTGCTGTCAAAGTATGTATCAAATTCTACTTCTGACCATTTGAAAGATATCTTCTATCTTTTTCTTCTTCTTTTTTTTTTTTTTTTCTGTGATAAAAAATATTCGCAGTCATTATTCAAACTTGTTTGTTGCTATATAATTACAATACTTCATTTAAAACAAACGGCAAATTATGTTGTGGACCCAGGTCCACCTTGCAAGGTGGACCTGGGTCCAAAACTACGTCGGTTTTTTTTTTTTTTTTAATTAGTAAACATATTGCTGAATATAGAGTTGTTCAAAAATGTGTGAATGTAGAGGTTTCAAAGTGTGAATGTATAGTATAGAAATCGTGAATGTAGATTTATGATTGTGTGAATGTAGAGTTGCCCAGAAATGTGTGAACGTGGAGGTTTCAAATTGTGAATATGGAGTATAGAAATTGTGAATGTAGAGTTATGCATGCGATATTATGTAATAGAGTTAAGAAGTTCTAGCAACTTGTAGCCCTGTAATGTGTGAATATGGAGTTCTCAAGTTGTGAATGTGGAGTATAGGACCTGTGAATATAGAGTTTTGAATGTGTGAATGTGGAGTTTACAAATTGTGAATGTAGAGTATAGTGTATGTGAATGTAGAGTATAGTTACTAAACATATAATCCTGTAATGTGTGAATGTGGAGTTTACAAATTGTGAATGTAGATTATAATGTATGTGAATATAGAGTATAATGTATGTAAATGTAGACCTAGGTCCACCTTGCAAGGTGGACCTGGGCCCACGACATAACAACCCAAAACAAACCGAGCTTGTTTCAATTGAATTACTTTAGTGAATTATATTGTATAGGATAACGTTATAGGGTTAGATGTTAATAACCACCATGACAAAAATACATTTTCAAATTAAAAGGAAAATGAAATATTAGTCAATTATTTCCTCATGAGCTGCCAAAACGTCAGCAAGGATGCTAGTTACTTTTCCTTAAATTGTGACCCACTTTTTAAAATCAATCATGTTATGTCATTAAAAAAAAATAATAATGAAATAAAATAAAGTATTTTAATTTATTTTTTGGGTGATCAGGGAAACACATGGTCACTATCAGAAGATGTGCACTAAGAAAATCTCGCTCTTGTGTAATATCTCACAAACTATACATAGGTAAATTCTAAAAATGGACATATATATGTTTGTGCCTTCATGCATGAATTCATATATTGCAAAACCTAAAAATGGAGATGGTATTGTGTTCTCAAGTTTAGTTGAGTGAAGGCACTTTATTGATGGATCATCTTTAGGATAATATGATGAATATATATCCTCTTGTTGTATGTTTCGCATGCTTCAACATGGAAAGTTAAGATGTATTTGTCTCTCTTTAAGGTCTTTCGGTCATACCAAAATAAAATTTAGTTGAATGTACCTTTAGTCATTTTGATACGATCCCATATCAGTTCCACATACAAGAGATTGTGGAGTGGTATTTAAAAACAATCAATTCTATTTTACATTGAATAACTTACATATTTAAAAATTATATTGATTATCTACTTATTTTAATTTTTCACATTGGACATTAATTTAATTGCGCAACTTGCAAATTATAACTAGTAATAATAATAAAAGTAATAATAAAAGTCACACAAGTTTAACTCACCGGTTAATTAAATAGGCAGTTTTTGGAAGAAGAGAATAAGAATAAAAGTAATAACTATTGTGTTTTATATTATTATTTTAACAATTAAATTAGTGTATCAAAAAGGAAGTAGTAGTACGGCTTTATCTGATAGAGCTTATTTTAGAGTATATGTAGTTTATTTTAAACTACAAATTAGCTCTGTTTTCTACACTACAGCATCATTGCATAACTCTTTAACTACTCATTGATAACACCAATAAGCCTATTATAATCATGTCACTTTTTTGTTGTTGTTGTTACAAGTAAAATAATTTCTTTGTCATTGGTATATATGCATAATCTAAGTGGATGAATGAAATATAAATAATACGGATTATTTAATAATAGTAGTATATGTAGTTAGTGAAGAGGAGAATATTGATGGGGTGTTATGACAAATATGAATCATTATAATATTTCATATTCATTGCAACAAGAATTTGCTGCGTTTTTTTTTTTTACCAGATATGACTATTTGGATAATTGTGATGTTGTTCTTTCTCATCCTATTGAGGAAGTTGTACTTGCTTATCACTAACAGGCTTATTGACATTCCTGTAAGTATTTTATATATGATTATGTTTAATCATTTAGTGTTGTCAAGACATGCATGTTATGTTATGTTATTGTTATGTTAGATTTATGCTAAGTTTATTTACTTCAAAATTTGTATGCACTCTAGAAAGCTTCCTTAATAATCTCTAAACACTGAGTTTGAATAGACTTGCTAAGATCTTGTGTGTATTTCATTTCTTGAACAAAGCGTCTGTATGAGATTAAGGATTATACATCTCGAGTAACTGCAACGCATATTTTTTTAAGATATATACAAAATAATTGTCCTAACACATATATTTAATAGTGCGTGCAATTCACGTGCACTATGCGTGCGTCGTGCGTGCACTTTACGTGCATGATTAACAAAGGACCCCCCCCACACACATATATATATATAATCTCTATAAGAAATAATTCCTCCCTGGTAAATTTACTTTTTCATTTTTTTTAGAATTTTTAAGATAAACTATAACATAAGAAATTATGAATGTATTAAGAGAGAACGACATTAAATCTATATATGATGAAAGAGCTAATTAAAGGAAGGAAAATATTAATTAAATCTAGGATAGAAAAGGGTAAGGTGTACAAATAGTTGTTATGCCATAAATCCGGGTCCACCTTGCAAGGTGAACCCGGGTCCATATTCACAATTTCATAATTCTATGTTCACAATTTCATAATTCCATGTTCACAATTTCATAGCTCTATGTTCACAATTTCATAGCTCTATGTTCACAATTTCATAGCTCTATCTTCAACAATATCAAAACTCTATGTTCAACAATATCAAAACTCTATGTTCAATAATATAACACAATTTTTGAATCTATATAACAAAATTGTGAATATAGAGTTCAAAAATTGTGAATATTGAATAATGTAATTTTATATATTGAGATCTAAAATTATAAACATAGAGTTCTAAATTTGTGAACATAAATCCGAGTCCACCTTGCAAGGTGGACTTGTGTCCATAGCATAATTTGCCGTGTATCAATTGTTATGCCATGGACGAGGGCCCATCTTTCATGGTGGATCCTGGTCTAAAAATTATGTTGGCCAAAATTCAACCAGATCAAAATTTAATCTATGACTTTTAAGTTTCTATGTAAGAGTTACATGTTGACACCGTCACTCGACAAATCTTTTGGCCAAATAAAATTACTTTATGATTATTTTTCTTTTTGAAAACCACTTTATGATTATTTGTTTAATTTGTCCTGAGAGTTTTAGTATCACTCACATACAGTTGCAATGCAACTTGCAGCTGCAAGCATGTTGATGAAGGCCTAAAGGGCAAATTCTTCCTATTTATACCCCCACTGCCCTTTCCATTTTCAATTCATCATCTCTCAACCCTCCTCACATCCTCTCCAACTCCTAAGGACTAAATAGTAATTTTCTCTGATCTTCCCTACCTAATATGGGTTTCATCATTGTCATTTTCTTGCTTGCAATGGCCTCAGCCGGGGAAGGCTACGGTGGTGGAGGGTGGACAGATGCTCATGCCACCTTCTACGGTGGCGGAGATGCTTCCGGCACAATGGGTATGTATCACTTCACAATTTCTTAAAAACATAAAAGTTTTTTTTAAAGTTTTCTGTACCTTAGCTAGGGAAGATGGCTCTGTGTCAGACCGTCATAAAGAATGACTTTCCATTCCATCTAGTTTTGTTACAAATCTTTCTCAAATAAGAGTCAAATTTTGCTGGTGTGACATAGCCACATAGGCTGAATTTGGATTTATCCTAGAAATACCTAACATTTTATGAAAAAAATAAATTTGGATATTGTCTTATCGAAATATAGGATAGTTTAAGTGATCGCTCAATTAACATTTAATATTACTTTCAATGGTAAAGTAAGATTTTGACCAATCAGTAATGGTGGGGAACTTGGTTAAACTGGAAAACTTGGTTATCAAAAAAATAAAATTGGGATGTTTGGTTGGACCTAATTTGATGTTTTTTTTTTTTTACTATTTATATAGGTGGGGCATGTGGTTATGGAAATTTGTACAGCACAGGCTATGGTACAAATACTGCAGCTCTAAGTACAGCTCTTTTCAACAATGGGTTGAGCTGTGGATCTTGCTATGAGATGAGGTGTGTGAATGACAAGTCATGTCTGCCTGGGGGTATTTTAGTCACTGCAACAAATTTTTGCCCTCCAAACAGTGCCTTGCCCAACAATGCAGGGGGGTGGTGCAACCCTCCCCTCCACCACTTTGACCTCTCTCAGCCTGTCTTCCAACACATTGCCCACTATAGTGCCGGAATTGTCCCTGTTGTTTACCGAAGGTATGCCCAAGTTGCCTTATTGGCTCAATATGTGACCAGGGTATTTTTGTCTTGCACGTAATTTAGTCACTTTAATTAGTAACTTGTATCAATACCAAGACTTATTGGTCTACAAGTAAAAAGAGTTTTATCTCACTTAAACAATGTTTCTAAGTTCAAACTTTGTAAATATAATATGGCATTAACTTTTTTTTAGTACTGTTGAATCTGTTCATAGCTACTTTCTCAACCTACTGAAGACTGAAGCACAAAGAGTCAAAGTCGAACTCACTCACATTATCTATGTGAGAGTGTAAACCGGGACACCGGGTGCCAATAGACCACAAGAGATTAACTTAATTGTACTCCAAATGGAATTAATGCATTGGAAAGTTGAGAATTTTCAACCATCTTAAAGTGGTTGGGAACTGTATTTCAAACACTCTATTTTTTGTAGGGTGGCATGTAAGAGAAGTGGAGGCATAAGGTTCACCATTAATGGCCACTCCTACTTCAACTTGGTACTAGTCACCAACGTTGCCGGAGCCGGCGATGTTCATGCGTTGGCTATCAAGGGTTCAAAAACTAGGTGGCAATCCATGTCGAGAAACTGGGGGCAAAATTGGGAAAGCAGTTTGTATCTCAACGGCCAAGCCCTCTCTTTCAAAGTCACCACCGGCGACGGCCGCAACATCGTCTCCTACAACGCAGCTCCTCCGAATTGGTCTTTTGGTCAGACCTTTGTCGGTGGCCAGTTCCGTTGAGGAATAGTGGATGACCCTAGCTATACTGCAATTTACTCCGAAGGATGATTGCACTATACTAGTGGATATATGATATGATTATTACAAGTGTAAATCTACTATATTAATATACATATATGTACCAGTAGCATATTTTTACCTGTACATTTTGTTTATCTGCATGAATTCAATGTATATGAATGTATGATTTTTTTCAGTATGCAATATATTCCCAGCAGACATCATGTGTTCTNTGCATATTATGTGAGCATATTCCTGTCAGTATGCATTTTAATCATAATTTTGCTTACATTATTCTACGGAATAGTTTTATGGTTCCTGCTTCTAATATATCTTTTATTCTTAAAAATCAAACCCTTTTAAGAACTATGCTAGTAGAAAGATAGAAACAGGATGACTAATTGAATCATATATAAACAAGCAATTTTTTGATAAAAAGATGATACCCAGGGAACCTATTACAGAGCATTTTTTTTTTTTGAAAAACTATCAGCAAATTTCGGATATGTTCTTTCGAAAATGATTAAACAATCCAAACCTGTTTTCCCCTCTTTCGATGATCCGCGATGGAAAAGGCGGCGTTGCTCGGCGATCGCGACGCGGGACTGAGCCACCGGCGTTCCGGCAGTAGACGAAGGCGCGGCGCTCCGGAAGAGGGCCGCGACATGGATTTCCGGCAGAGAACGGCGGCGTCGTTAGGCGCCGGTTCTTGTTGGCTCTCCTGGGTGAGGTTGCTGTTACCATTCACGATTGGCTATCGTGGACGAGTGGCGCTGCGACGGAGGAAGGCGGCGCCGGCAGTCGCCATTAGTTCCGCCGAAATCGCAGGTAGCCTCTGTCAACGAGTTTTTTTTCGCCTTTTGCGTTCCTGCGGACCCGGCGGCGATTGCGGCTCCGGCGGTGACGGCGAGCGGTGGCTCCGGTCGTGACAGTTTGGGCCAATCCTTTATTTTCTTTTCTTTCCCTCAGCCGTATGGATAATTCAAAGCAAATTGAGAAAAGAATATTCTAGGCTATTTTCATTTGGGTTTAAATCTTTCATTAATCCAAATTCTTCAAATCTTTTTCCATCATTGTTCTTTTGGGCCCCATGTTCATTAAGGGTAAACTCTCGTTTTTAGCTCACAATTACAATCCTCTTAAAAGGTCGCTTGGATTTATCCATAGTTTGTTTAGTTTATTCCCTATCCCGAATATCTTATTTTCGTATTTTATATCTTATTTTCTTATTTTTTCATTAGAATTCAATTTCATTATCAATTTGCCCCAAATAGGATTTGTTTATTTCAATCTGTTATAGATCCGGTATAGAGAATGTCGTTCTTTTTTTTCCCCTCCTTGAAAGAAAGACCAATTTATTTTT
>NC_044922.1:27381321-27383821 GCF_003576645.1 Ipomoea triloba | reverse complement strand
ATTCATGTACCATATACTCTTTTATTGTCTAGGTTTTTCCCACAGGGTTTTCCTAGCAAGTTTTTGACGAGGCAAGATCATTGTCTAATAATGTCCAAGGGGGAGTGTTATAAATAATTGTATTTGTGGCCATTATTATGTAGTAATATAACAGCTATAACGGCTATTATATTTAAGTCTCCATTAATCCTTTCCGTTATAGTTGTTATTATATATACCCTTTGTAATATGTCCTATGATAAGATGAATAAGAATCTCCCTTGTCCTTGTCTCCATTCTCTCTGTTATCCATTTTCTATATTATAGTAGCTTTATACATTTCTTGCAACTCATCAATCAACGGTTAGGAGCTAAAGGCCAACGGGCACAACAAACCAAAATCTCAACAAGTTTTATATTTTTTGAATTTTGATGAGTTACCCCAATCAAATTGTCGAATTCAATAATTAGTTTGATAATCACAAGATTCTAAATTTGACTTTACTATCTTTTTATAATTCCTTATCAAGTATAATTATAAGACGAGCTACACCCAATAAACATCCTATTATGATGAATCTTCACCAATACCACTTATAAATCATTCTCCATCACAATAACCCAAAAACCTTCTTCCAAAATGGGCTTATAAACTAAAGAAATATGGGCAGAAGAGTGTTGGCCCATAAAATAAAGAAATAGACCGAAAAATGAAAGGTGTTTTTATCTATTTAATTAATAATTTTGGTGAATAGATAGATAAATATAATAACAAAAAAATAAAAATAAAAATAAAAAAGATAAAACTTTCAATCGACCAACAAAATCTTCATCTTCTACCCCTCCATTGCCGCCACCGCGCCACTGCTCTTAAGCATGCTTATCCGACTGCAAATCCTCCCTAAAACCCTCATTCCGCGTTCCCATTTTGCCCCTAAAGCCTCCTCTTCTAAGCCTCTGAAAACTTTCACTCCGGCCGGCGCCGGCGCCGCCTCCAGCTCCGACTCCGGCCTCAAATTCCGGCAGAAGATCCTCTACCTCCAAGAACTGCGAGTGAATCCCGCGAAAGCCCTCCACAAGAACCCCCACATACGATCCGCTCCTCTCGCCGCCCTCAAATCCGTCGAAAATTGCCTCCACTCCATGGGCATCGAGCGCTCCGCCCTCGGCCGCATCCTCGACATGTTCCCGCAGCTCCTCACCGCCGACCCCTACGCCGACCTCTACCCCGTCCTCGATTTTCTCCTGAATGACGTCAGCATCCCCTTCCCCGACGTCAGGTTATCGGTGATTCGATGCCCTAGGCTGTTGATTTCCGGGGTGGAGACCCAATTGAAGCCCACATTACGGTTCTTGGAGAAATTCGGGTTCGTGGGTCCGTACAAAATCACCGCGCAGACCACTGTGTTGCTCGTCTCCAGCGTTGAGCTCACTCTGAACCCTAAAATTGAATACTTGATGGGATTGGGGTTCGGCTATGATGAGGTGGTGAACATGGTTATTAGGTCTCCGGGGCTGCTGACTTTCAGTATAGAGAATAATTATAGGCCGAAAGTGGATTACTTTTTGAAGGAAATGAAGGGGGATTTGGAGGAGTTGAAGAGCTTCCCACAATTCTTTTCGTTCAGTTTGGAGGGTAAAATCAAGCCGAGGCATCGGCTTTTGGTGGAGCATGGATTCCGGCTCAAATTGCCGGAGATGTTGAAGATCAGTGATGGGGAGTTCAGTGCAAGACTGGTGGAAATGCAGTTGCAGCTCCTGGAGAACAGACACTTGTAGTAAGTCACTTCCTTCTTGATTTTTTTTTTTATGACGAGGAAACTCACTGTCACTATCTGAATCCTAGTAAATGTAGTAAATTCGGTGCCTTGTGATCCTAACAGACAAAGGACCACGAAGAGTTAATTGCCTAGGTTGCCCATAGCGGCTCAAACCAAGAAAGTCATAGACTGCTCCCACTTGGAGTTGAACTTGTAACCTAGATAGCCCATAGCGGCTTAAGAAGGCCAATAGGAGTCGAACTTGTAACTTTGTGGTTACTAAGCTAACAGCTTGACCAATTTGGCTGGGTTATCCCCTCTTCCTTGATATTTTTGGATTGTTTCATGGATGCTTGAAGTGCAATTACTCTTTGTTTTACTTGTGTAATGTACATATGCTATTTAGGAATTGATAATAGTATGGAATTACAATGCTACAATGCTTGCATTTCTAGCTCGGTTCCATGGAATATGATTGAGGTGATGTAGAAGTAGATGTCAATTACATGGAACAAAGCCAATATAAATGCAGGTGTAGCTCAGATTCTCAGAAGTTTTGCAAACCTTTTGAAATCAATGATAAGAATTGAATAAAACCCAACCCCTGTGCCTAATGGTTGTTCTAAAATGTCAGTTAGGTTCCATGTAAATAATGCATTCATCGCGATGGTATCGTTCTCTTCAGTCCCCATAATCATAGCCTCACTGATTAATCGAACAAGTTGCTTATTTGTTTTTTTGTTTTTTTTTTTTTTTTTTTT
>NC_044922.1:27355744-27380881 GCF_003576645.1 Ipomoea triloba | reverse complement strand
TTTTTTTTTTTTTTTTGGTTTTCCACTTTATTCTGTGCAATGTAACTGTTGGGTGGAATGATTTTGTTTGCTCTGTATTTGCTAGGAACAATCTTAGAGTGTAGAGAATGACTAAATGAGCAAAAATGTGAGGCAAAAAACATTCAGTTTGTGCTTGAAAAACTTTCTTTTGTTTAAACCTTGGCTGCCACAATAAGTTTATAAATCTTATGTTAACTAAACGAAAGGGAAATGAGACTCAACTAAAATAGTTAAGAATCAGACTTGAGCAGATTACACCCAAAAAAAATCATTTGGAAATTTGCAAATACTTTGGAATATTTGTTGCAATTATAGTAAATTCTATGTTTTTGTCAAAATCGAGCCAACCCAGTTTGTAATTACCTTACTTTCTACCCAATGGGAAACTTATGGTGCTAGCTAGATGTGGCAGTGGCTTGAATTGGGAGTAGATTTAGTGGTTGGTGGTAAGGTGGATTAGTAATTTTTCTAGGGTAGAAACCATAGAATAGAGATTTTTACGATTTTAGGAATATGAGTGTAGTCATTCCATTGCATTTTGCTGGTTAGCATTGATCAATTTTCTCAACTGGCCAATTGTCCTTTGCATAGAATCTGTGTGGTTGAACTTAACTAGATTTAGATTTAAGGTTTTGATGGATGGAATACACATTTTTTGCTACCATTTGCTCCATTTCTTCTATTATTGCTTTGTTCCCCCTACCCTATCCATTTCTACTCAATGAGTGCATTTCACCCTTACGCAATAACTTAAACTAGACAAGGTATAAAAACGGGTATTATGATTTAAGTGATTCTTATAGCATATAGCTCAGCAAAACATCTGGGGGTGAGCTTGTTGCAAGACACATATAATTGATACTCCGTATATTGTTTGAAATTCTATCTGCAATTTGGAGAAATCAGACTTTATACTGTGTCCATAGTGAATTTAAATGGAGTGCTAGTAACTTAGATGATACGGCAATTATACTGCTTGCTGTATGCAATTTGCATGAACTGTTTTTTTCTGCCAATTTTCTGTTTCAGTAATAAATTTCATATTTACTCTTTAATCCAAGAATGCTTTGCTCTATTTGTCTAACTTACTCCATAATTCCCCTTAGCAAGCTGATAGTTAGCTGTTGACTATGAATAGTGGTGTTTAGAATTTTCTACAAAATGAAAACTTGCAAATAAGATGAACAGCCAAACACAAAACTAGGAGGTATACATTCTATAGTAAGAAATTTGATGTTATTCAGGGGCAACTCCAGTCAAGTTGGTCTGTTAACTTGGTAACTACAAGGTTCCAAGTTCAACTCTCAGTGGGAGTAACCTATTGGCCTTCTTGGTTTGAGCCAGTCAACTATGGGCAACTTAGGATGGTTTACCTTCTTGTGGTCCTTTATCGACTAGCGGACTAGGGTCACAAGGCGGGGTTTACCTAGTGCACACCTTTGGGTAGTGGTTGCGAGTTTCCCTCGTCACCCAAAAAAATTTGATGCAATTATGCCAGAAGAACCATATTGCCTTGATGTTTCTTCTTGATGGTGGAGCATTAAAACATCAATAATGAATATGAATAAAAATTGAAAAGACATTTACCCTCAGCTGTACAAGTCCTTAAGAGTGTTTCTTCACCGACTGGTTACTGTTTCGTTTGAGTTAGAACTGCAATGAACAAGTTGCAATTGTAAGAGAATTGGGGCAATGGGAGGGACAAGGAGCAATGGCTTACTGGTAATTTTCTGAAGTCTGTGCATTGCACAGTTGCAGAAATGATTGTATGGCCTGCATGAACTTCCACATCATGCATTGATATGCTCTCATCTAAGCAGTCAACTTTTGTATAGTTTTTCGCCAAAAAGTCCAAAACTATCCATGCCTACAACAATTACAGTGTCACTGCTCTTACAGTTAAAAGTAAGTGGCGTTTTCTGTATACCGAATTAGTTTATGCTTTATGGGAGAGAGTCGAGATTGAGCAAGTAGACCAGTGGCAGTAAGACTAGTTATGCACCGGTAAGATTGGTAAATGACCATTAATGGCGTTATGTGTAAGTATATAAATAATGTGTTTGAAGGCCCATTCTTTTGATTAGGCCGAGCAAATTGGACTGATAGACTTTCCTGTTCTTTGACAGGTCGGCATGGCAATCCCCGGTCTTCCAACTCCACACGATGATTCAACTTTCCATTATGCTCCAAACCATAGAACCGTATGGCATCCATTACATCTCTTCTTCCTTAACTATTTGCAGAAACACAGCCAAACTTGAAATGTCATACACAATTCAATGCTGTCATCAACATTGACCTTTTTGAACCACTTCACCCCCCCCCCCCCCACACACACCCTTTAACAAAAGAATGGCCATGGGAAATTGCTAAAATCCTCTTTAGGAATGGTGATGACTGATGAGGTCAAATGGAGATGGCCAAAAGTCTAGAGATTACACAAAACTCTGATATCGTGTGCTCTGAACTTGTGACTTCAAGAACCATGTCTACTCGATACCATCTGCTTGCCACGGGATGATCTCACGAGTCGTGATGCCCATTCAGCCTCCTTGTCGTCTTTCCATGCTGCCGTGGAGCCTATGTTTATATCAAAACATACTCGGTATCTTATCTTACAAGTACAAATGTTGTAGTTATTGTATGTATATTAGATGCATTCATTATTAAAGGGGGGAAACCTCATTCTTCCCATGGAAATGGAAATGATAAGCTTTTAGAAATGATGAAGAGCTTGCTTGTGAGTTCATAGTTGTGAAAACTTTTATAACACCATGAGATTACTTGATGTATAACTTGAACTTCCAAACATGCTCTCTTTGACTCGAACATGTGCTCGCTTTATGACCTTAACCAGTAAAGGATCAAAAGGAGATAAAATAGCCTAAGTTGTTTATAGCTGATCAATTCAAACTAAAAAAGTTAATAGGCAGTTTTCATGAGGAGTCAGCCAACTGTAATGAGAAGTCGAACTTAGAACTTTGGCTCAAGGGAATTGGTGTTTTATCTATATTGAACTAATACTTCAATCTTTCTTCGTTTATTATATCTATGACATCATATTATCTAATATATATAACTTGTACTTACAAACATACCATCTTTGACCCGAAAATGTACTCTGAATAACTGACAAATGACTAGGAAGTAAACTAACTTAGCTCAGTAAAAATCAAGAATGCTAACTGACATTCCACATGAGGAGTCGAACTTAGTACATTGTAATTATCAAGCTAACTCTCAGACCAACTTAATTGGAGATTACTCAATAATCCAAACATACCCTGATCTAGTAACAAACCAAATACAGATAGTTTGGTTTCAAATTACTCCATGCCTATCTGGTGGGCAATAACATTGAAAAATTAAAGAGAATGACAACAAAGGACAAAGCTTTAAGATGAGTTGATGCATGGCATGGTGTGTGGGATAGGACATTCTGATCAATATAAGTGATGCAAGGCTTGCTGGATTGAACAATCTGACATACATATTGTACTATGGAGTAAATGCTTGATTGCTTCTTATTCTTGGAAATACCCAATTNCCCCTTCCCCCCCCCCCCCCCCACACACACCCTTTAACAAAAGAATGGCCATGGGAAATTGCTAAAATCCTCTTTAGGAATGGTGATGACTGATGAGGTCAAATGGAGATGGCCAAAAGTCTAGAGATTACACAAAACTCTGATATCGTGTGCTCTGAACTTGTGACTTCAAGAACCATGTCTACTCGATACCATCTGCTTGCCACGGGATGATCTCACGAGTCGTGATGCCCATTCAGCCTCCTTGTCGTCTTTCCATGCTGCCGTGGAGCCTATGTTTATATCAAAACATACTCGGTATCTTATCTTACAAGTACAAATGTTGTAGTTATTGTATGTATATTAGATGCATTCATTATTAAAGGGGGGAAACCTCATTCTTCCCATGGAAATGGAAATGATAAGCTTTTAGAAATGATGAAGAGCTTGCTTGTGAGTTCATAGTTGTGAAAACTTTTATAACACCATGAGATTACTTGATGTATAACTTGAACTTCCAAACATGCTCTCTTTGACTCGAACATGTGCTCGCTTTATGACCTTAACCAGTAAAGGATCAAAAGGAGATAAAATAGCCTAAGTTGTTTATAGCTGATCAATTCAAACTAAAAAAGTTAATAGGCAGTTTTCATGAGGAGTCAGCCAACTGTAATGAGAAGTCGAACTTAGAACTTTGGCTCAAGGGAATTGGTGTTTTATCTATATTGAACTAATACTTCAATCTTTCTTCGTTTATTATATCTATGACATCATATTATCTAATATATATAACTTGTACTTACAAACATACCATCTTTGACCCGAAAATGTACTCTGAATAACTGACAAATGACTAGGAAGTAAACTAACTTAGCTCAGTAAAAATCAAGAATGCTAACTGACATTCCACATGAGGAGTCGAACTTAGTACATTGTAATTATCAAGCTAACTCTCAGACCAACTTAATTGGAGATTACTCAATAATCCAAACATACCCTGATCTAGTAACAAACCAAATACAGATAGTTTGGTTTCAAATTACTCCATGCCTATCTGGTGGGCAATAACATTGAAAAATTAAAGAGAATGACAACAAAGGACAAAGCTTTAAGATGAGTTGATGCATGGCATGGTGTGTGGGATAGGACATTCTGATCAATATAAGTGATGCAAGGCTTGCTGGATTGAACAATCTGACATACATATTGTACTATGGAGTAAATGCTTGATTGCTTCTTATTCTTGGAAATACCCAATTCATGGTGTTAGTTGTAGTAAAATTCTGGTGAAAGAATTGTCCCTCACTTTCACTTCTTTCCACTGCATTAACTATTTTAACCTCACCATACAGGTAAACATTTAAGTAAAATAAAAGCCCCTCTTAATTTTTCTTTTACTGTTTTACCTGCCATCTATTCCATGGTATTAGGGTCAGTAAGCCCATATAAAAATAAGGGTATATTGCTAAAATAATCAATGGACTATAGTGATTCTGTTATTTTAGTTCTTTAGTTTCATTTAATAATATCTTTGACTAGGTAATATCTTTGAAGGGTAGAGCATTGCTTTGTGTAAAGTTTTAACTACTATTTTATCCAAAAAAATACACTGTTTACAGTCTACTCCCATTTTTTATTCACAATTTTTATCCCCACATACAAATCTTGATGTAAACACTTTGTATTGTGACCGACATGAAAAAAGTAACTTGTGTCTGTTACATCAAGAGTAAGATTTGGAAGTCCATGTAATAGAACTATTTTCAGTTGATGATATGATTTGAGGAAATTGAAAGTTGATAACCAAAGTAGTGAAAGCATTATAGTCAATGAATTATTTCAGTAATTTATTCTAAAAGTAACTCTCTTTTTTTTTTTAATATGACACTCAATATCTTTACCACTTTGAGATTAATATGAATTCAACTCAAGTCACACCTATAGAATTTAACTCTTACTCAAAATAAAAAAAAAAGTTTGATTCAAAGTTCGTTAGCATAAGTGTTGATATGGTTAATTCTATAGTGTACGGTCGATGAAATATCCATCCAGTCTAGCCGTTCTACGGCTGGTTCTTTGGGCTTGGGAAGATAAAGACTGGTCGGTAATAGATGTGGCTAGGTCGGGAGTGTCTAGGATAGTTAAAAGTGTTAAAAGTCTCACCCTTGAACAATAAATGTGTCTTATATGGGCGGGTATGGGGACACATAACGGAATTTCGACATACTTTAAACGTACAAAGCGTGGATTCGTCGGTCAAGGAAGTTGTGCCAAATGCCTTGAGAAGGCCGGCTAAAAAGGTTGTGAGACGTGATTTTGCTATTTTAATCTAGGGGTATGACTAGGAGGTTTGTGGGGTGAAATCATCATTACTCCGATGAGTCCGATCACAAGTATTGCTTTCTCGATTACATTTGACTGGGAGACCAAAACGCAGGTTTAGATGGTTCGATATTGTCATTTTTCAATTGGTTTGTCTCACATATGCCTAGTCGTGCACGTACAATTTCTATGTCTTTCATTACTCTTATCTTGGAGACAAGTGGATGAGTTAAATCGCGAGATGTATCCAATTGTTCTACAATGAACTGTGGTCGTCAAATGAAATTGTAGTTGAATTAAAATGATACTTTAGTGCCAAAGATCTTGTGGTCAAGTGGTACAGTTGTAGTCTTCCCAGTGGAGGTGTTGGCTCTTTTAGTGTGGCAATGTTGCCAAATAAAACTTAACTCAATAGTTTCTCATTAGGGTGTTTTTTTATCCAACATGTTCAACTTCAAAGTTCAATATCAAATTATACACTTTTGCGCACAAAAAGTCAAGACTCTAGATTGTACGTGATATGAGCGTCCTAAACTGAAAGACGCCTAAAAAATCCTCATCTAAAATAAACTAGACGATCACAAAACACTCCCTCATAAGTTAATTAATTAATACCAATAAAACACATGTTAACATTACCTTTCATGGTAAGAGATGAATATATATAAATGGAGGATAGACATGGTCAAACCAAACATTAAATTGTGCTAACCACAACATGCGTGGTCTGGATACTGTACGTACGTTAGGAACAGCAAGAACATTAGGGTAGCCACGCACGTGGACACACAGACACAGGTATAATCTTTTTACCATCCCCATTGCTGTGGCTGCTCAGTCTATACATACACAGACACACAGGATTCCATGACAGAAAAACATGAATTTTTTTTTTCTTTTTACAAAAACATTAAAAAATAAAAAAGAGGAAAAAAATAAAGAGGAAAGTCCAAGAGCAATTGATTCCTCTATGTTAGTAAAGCTGTGTCTCTTCCCCAGTGAGTGAAAGAAAATCTCAAACAAAATCAAACACTGTCCTAAGTTGTCCTTCCCCACACTACCCTTCATTGCTTACCCATCCTTTTCTTGTCATTACTATTTAAGAATGTGTATTGACTAAATCATGTTTTGTGTATAAATCGCACTGAAAAAATCTTATATAACGGGCTCGACTGAGAAAATGGTGACAAAAATTAAACTCATAACTTCTCAACACTGGAATAATACTTCACACACTTGATCATGCCTTCGAGGGTCCACAATTTTTTCCAAACGTGCCGTCACTATTCGATAATGTACATTGGCTAAAATATAAATTTCACTAGAAAAACCCTGAACGACTTCAAGACAGATAAAATGTTGACAAAAATCGAATTCATGACTTTCAAATACGATAATCATGCTTCACACACTCGATTACTCCTAGGACCCTATCATTTTTTCAAACATTCGGCTACTATTCAAGGGTATGCATTGACTAAATCGCACCAAAAAAATTTTGTACTACAAACTCAATCGAAAAAATATTAAGAAGAATTAAACTTGTGAATGTCAAATATTAGAATTATACTTCACACACTGGATCAAGACTTCGAGGGCCCACCAATTTTTCCCCTTCCCCTAACGCTGCTGTGCACAGTTTACTTAACTCCTTGCACCACCACTGTATTATTGTTGTGTTGTACAAATTTTTATTTCTTGCCATTGTGGAAATTCCAGTACTGCCCCCCAGCTTCTTGGCTTTTACCTCTCACAGTGTCTCAGTGGCTTCTGATAGGCTACAACTTTGGTACAAAAACTACTGTTGTGGTCAGAAATGATAACAGATGGGGTGGGATGGATAGATACAGATAGATATAGATATATAGGGTTTAGGGTTAGTAGTAGCTACATACATAGGTCTTCCATGGTTCTGTTCATCATCAATCTTTGCTAATATTTAGGCATGTTTGATAATTGCACCTTTATCCTTTGAGTTTTAATTCTTTGCTACTTTGGTATATACAGAGGGCATCTTTGGAAATTTTATTTACATTCTATGTTCTCCATCAACCTTATGGGGTTGAAAATAAATAAATAAATAAATAAAAAACTTTGTAAATTACATTTAAATATTTTATGTTGACTTGCATACTATTTATTAGTCAAACCTCCATTTTAATGTTTTATTCTTTCATGCTACGCTTTATTCTTTGTTTATTTTAGTTGTTATTTTCTTATAATTTTTGTGTTTAATAGTAATTTTAATATAAAATTTAATTTTATAAAAAATTAAATTATAAATAACTTCAAGCAAATTTTATTAATCGAACCAGAAACAAAAAGTTAAATGGATAGAGTATTATATTTGATTTTACCTTATTATATCTTTTCTCTTACGTAAAGTCCGATGATGATGCATAGAAACTCTTAATAAGGGAGTGTTTTTTAATTCAAATGTGTTTCCCTTTAGGAAATTCACGACAACTCTTCCAAAATATTTTAGGGTCGTTTATGAAATTAAAAACATGTGATGTGTGTGTGTGTATTTAGTTGCAAATGAGAACCTATATTAACATGTGAATTTATGTATCATTGTTAAATATACATCACTGCACCATTGCATCGGATGCACCACTCCAAATATCTCAGCCGTCTGATCACTCATCTAAACGGTAGATAGGAGTTTCCAGGTTCACAACCAAACTGTATATATATATAATGGCTAGACAATATTGTGCATATTTAAAGAAAAATATTTGAAAATGCAACCTATATATTTTTATGTTTGTAGGTTTTTTCACATTGTACTATTATTTTCAGTGTCCTATTTTATATTTTTGTGCTACATAGATTAGAACTTAATTCAATTTTTGCTAATGTTTTTGTAGGTTTAGCACGTCTTTGATAACATTTTACGGAATTTCAATACTACCCTTTATTTATATATATATATATATATATATATATATATATATATATATATATATATATATAGGGTACAAGTTTTACTTTCACAAACTCATGGGGTAAAAGGAGGAAAATCATCCCAAGTTATGTCCTTCATGCATTACACAAACAACCACCCCCCCCCCTACCAAGTTAAAACCCATCCAGGCTAAGCTGCAATGAGTTGTTAACATCCAGCAAATCATGAAAAGTAGTGGAAAACCAACTTTTAGTTTCTATTTGTGGCATTAAAAATGATGGGAAAATGTGATGTGTGGTTTGGCAATGGCTGGGTGGGTGTCTTTAAAGAAATGAATGGATGGGAATTAAGCACACCACTTATTGTTTCTGTTGGTTTTACTGACTTGAAAAAAGATGGGCATGCCATGCCATGGATGCCTACATACACTTTTTAACTTCATACTGTACTATCTATATGTGGCATTGTTTAGCTGTGGATCCAACCCCTTTCTTTGGATAGTTCTCAAGTTTGTGTACAATCCCAATGCCCAATGCCCTTTCCTCCTTTAATTTCCACCTACTTTTTCTTTGCTTGCTGAGAATGTTTTGTATGTTACTGGAAGATAATATTGTTACTGTACTAGACCATATATAGTGGAGTGCAGTGTAACGAAGCGAAACGAAATGGAACGGTAGCCTTTGTCTCCGTTGTTTGAACTTGACCTAAGTTCGCTGAGTGGGACGGGGTGAAGTGAAATGGGAATAGCAACACCTGTCTCTATGGTTCCTAAGTGGGTAATGGTGCACCTGTCGCCTTAGGTTCGCTGAGTGGGGCGTGGCCGAATGGGATTGGCAATACCTATCTCCGTGGTTTGAATCTAAATAGGGTTCATTGAGTGGGTTAGGGGTGTGGGGCCAACGCCCTAAGATACGATACAAGGGTAATTGTGTAAATGTACAGTTGAGATTGTCTATAAATATGATGTTTGTAACGCTGGATACTTTAGCATCACGATTTCCTTTGCCCTGTGAGCGTAGGCTCTCGGGCTCTAAGTGGAACTAAGTAAACTATTATTTAATTTTATTTACAGTTAGTTCTTGATCTCTTGATCATATTTTTCTTTACATGTTTTTTTTTAAAAAAAAATTTCTTACACCTAAATCCTGCACACTTCTCAGAATAAAATTTAACTCCTTTTATTACATGTACTCTGATCTGTGATATTGTATCTTTTGTTTTGCTTTACCAGTTTGTCACTTCACTGTTCAGTGTTGTTTCCTACTTTCCTCCTTTTCTTCCCTGCATTATTATTTCTCTTTTCTGTGATGGTGGGTGTACTTGCAATGCTTGCTTTTTAAACAATATGGTTTTTTAACTATATCTTCATATTTTTTTTTTATAAAAAAAGTTGAGAATATTGCACCTTTTGTCCTTGGATGATATATATAGGATAATAAAGGTTATTATATGTGTTGTCATTTTTTATATTTATGTTATCTGTGAATTGATGTTTTTGATCCATCTATTAACAGATTTGTCAAAATTTACAGTAATTCTTTATTTAAAACCATTAGTTGATAAGAACTACTAATAGAAATTGATTTCTTACTTATCCTTTTTTTTTTGGAAAAATGGTTGAATAGACCTCTGAACTTTACTCAAGAAGTTAATTATGCCATAAAATTTTTAAAGGTTACAATTAAGTCCTTAAACATGTTATTTTAGAGCATTGAGGTCCAAAAATCAATTGATAACCTGTAATTACAGGTCACTAGAGTTGACTTAAACCTCAAGTTGATAACCTGTAATTACAGATACCTCGTTATTTATCTTCTATGAACAAGCCTAGCAAATATAGTTGATAAACTGATAAAATTTGCGAGAAGGTCCGAAAATCGAGATATAATTTAGTAACAACCAAACTCCTGGATAAGTTGTGTGTGAGTGGTTAGTTTACAAAAATATATATATTATTCTGACATGATTGACCCAAACATTAGAATAACACTAATTGTCAGGCAAATATTTTTCAATTCAAATGACATGCCAACTCCATTAAAAGACCTAAATGGAAATTGTTAGCATAGTATAAATCAAGCAAAAGTCAAAATAATAGCCTGGCAAGAAACTGTTGAAGAGTACAAAATTTAATGGCAAAAAAAAAAAAAAAAAAAAAGTGTGGGGAAGACCATTATACCTAGGCTAGATTGGGTAGGGGTGATGATGAGGGCGGTGGAGGTGGTGGTGGAGATGGTGGTGGTTTTATGGCATCCACAGGGCAGAGAGAGAGCTGAGGCATAGTCTTGTCAAAGGTTGAAGATGATTGATGAGACATGTCTTTAAGATAGCCAAAATCTATATGCCCTTTGCTATTGCCTGTCTTTGAAACTGCTAAATTTCATGATTTCATCGTCACTTCACTATTTCTATGCAGCTGGATTTTTGGAATCACCAAACCAAATTAAGTAAATCAAATAATCAAAGTTTTCAAATATATGTTTAGATTAGATGATGTTATTTGGTATAATAGATGATTGGACCTGTTAGTACTCGTGTTAATATATAGTTACCATAAAAGTTCTGGTGAATGAAATATCAAGTGCTATAATACTCGTTATACCTATTTAATAATGTTCAGTCCTGAATTTGTTAAAATTTAATGTAATTATAGAAGATTAAATAATATCATTGAAACTAGCTAGAAAAATAATATGGTTTCATCATGTATTACCCCTTACATATATGCATTTTAGGGCACCAACAATTTTGGGGGGGGGGGGGGGCAAGGGAAATTATCATCCAATTTACTAAATGGTGTTAATTCAAGTGAAAGATATTTGAGTCATTTAAGTATAAGATTAAGGGTATGAACTCATGTGCTTGTCAGCCCATCACTCAGCTTTCAGTCAAATCCGTCGCACATGATTTTTCTAGTGTAATTTACCTCTCCTATGTGGTTTGCGCGCTATTACACATGAATGAGGTTTACCAAGTGCACACTATCGGTAGTAGTTGCAAGTTTCCTTCGCTATCCAAAAAAAAAAAAGTATGAGTTCATGTGTATGCAAAACCGACTAGCCTAGCTAGTATAGTATGCAAATTGAATAAACTGTTTGACAAAACAGCCATATATATTTTCTCAAGTCAATGGAACATGATTTCCGTTGACTTGACTTTCCAAGCACATCCAAACACTAAAAATTCAAAAAATAATTTTCATAAATCATTTTATGAACTGAATTTTCAAACACGCCCTAAAACCGAAATTAACTCTAGGAAACTCCCTCAACTTTGCAAGAAAGTGGAAGTGTGAATTTGAAAACTCAAGATGACTTGAAGTGAGTCCTCATAATAATGTGAGGGTGTAGGCAAGGTGTAGTAGTAGCTAGGCAAGCTAAGGGACCTCAAAATAAAAGAGGGCAAACATATATAAGAGATAGAAATGAATGAGTGTAGGGCAGCAAGGATTGTACCACTCCCTACTATTATACTTTATGATTTCTGCTTCTTCCTAACGGGTTTTGTCAGGTCACTGTTTGACTAGCAAACACTATTTACAGCTTATGTTTCTTCTATTGATGTTAGGGCTATTGCCATCATGATTTGAGACTACTTTTGGCTAGGGGTATGTACAATTTGGTAATTACCACCCCTCTCTCTCTCTCTCTTTTGGTGTAATACAAGAAGAAGTTTAACCTGTTTTAGTGGGTAATAAATTTAAACCATTTTAGGAAGTTTGGTTTGCTCATTAACTTCAAAGTGTGTGTGGATCTACATGGTTGTTAGCATGCATGGTTTTTGTAATCTAGCCTAGTTCAAGTTTGGCTATATACTTTTTGCTGCCCTTAATAATTAATATTCTTTTCTTAATTAGTAGGACAAGAAATATTAGGCGGTGTCTTGAAAGGTCGACTCCATGCCAGCATCGTGCCTTAGAAATATAACGTTGACGGCTTTGCAAGTATTAGGAAATAAAGTTATGTCTTTGTTAATAGTTTTATTTTTTGGTGTAGTGATAAGCGTTTGATATTAACAATTGATATTAGAGTCGTCAAAAGTATGAAATTCCACACCAAGCGCATGATTCTAGCAAAAAAATCCTAAGAAAATGAATACTAAATATGTTGAACCAAAAAAAAAAATTGTGGGCAGCTCAGTTGGTCACAGGAGTGAAGTTTATGAAGAAAACATCGAGTCCAGGGATCAACTGTGAGGCCGGGACGTAGGGGAGTGAAGTTTAGGAAGAAAGGCCCTATATCGAATAGGGGAGTGAAGTTTAAGAAGAAAGATCAGAGATCGACAGTCAGGCCAAGGCATAGGGGTGAAGTTTAAGAAGAAAGACCAGAGTCCAGTGATCAACTGTGAGGCCGGGACGTAGGGGGGTGAAGTTTAGGAAGAAAGACCAGACATCGAGTCCAGTGATCACTGTGAGGCCGAGACTTAGGGGAGTGAAGTTTAGAAAGAAAGATCGAGTCGCACCAGCGACAATGGTCATGATTTACCTCTTTCCAGATAGTCTGTCAAGCCGGGGTGTGGGCCAACCTTAGATTCTTGTTAAAAGGTCTAAAATATAGTTCAATTAATTCTCTTGGACAATGTTGGGGATAGAGCAATTGAAAGGATAGGGTTATAAATCCCAACCCACAACATGTTGTTGGTCCAGTGGCAAACAGACAAGGTTAACTGACTCTCCCACACTTGATCATCACACTTAGCACCAAACCAGACACTAAACCAAATGAAGAGAAGTGTAGCAGTAATCCATGTTTCCTAGTCTGAGGTTTCCCTCACTCCCCCTTTGCAATCCCATGTTAGTGGTTGGACTTTTTGTCTTTGCTCCTTGTTTTTAATTGAATACAATGAGAGCAGCCTCTATAATTTCATGTTTTTTGCCCACCTCCTGTCTATGTAGTTCCAAGGCCACTGTCCCACCACAATCTCTTCAACCAGTCCTACTATTATACTCTGCCCCACTCACATCAATTGCTTTTCATTCAACATTTATTTCGCGACGGTCGACGGCCGGAGATAATTTATATTTTCACTGTGTGCGCGTTACGATAACGCTATATGTTTTGTAAGGGCATACCTTGTATTTTACTTTGATTTACATGAAAATTCGTAGTTATTACTAGAAAGGTTGTTTTAGGTGAACATTTATTTCGCGACGGTCTATCGGAATAATTTATATTTTCACTCCGTGCCGCACGTTATAGCAACGCTATATGTTTTTCATGGGCATACCCTGTATTTTGCTTTGATTTACATGAAAGTTTGTAGACCCTACTCGAAAGGTTATTTTGGGTGAAGTCTGCATTGTAACTCTAACTGACAAAAGACAACAAGGAGGTAAATCAGCCTAGATAGGCAGTCATATGTGGCCGCCTCAAATCAAGAAGCCTCATAAACTGCTCCCATGAAAAGTTGTTCTTGAAACCTTGTGGTTAACAAATCAACTATCCGACCATGACATAAGAGTGTTGCGGTTTTCAATAACTAATAAGTGTTATTTTGAGTGTTTCTCTATTTTTTTGATAAAAAATATGTATATCGAATAATCTATAATTAATTTGAATAAGAATTAAAAAGCGTCAATTCTTTTCTCTAACTAACATGGTTTGATTGGTCCAAAAATCATTAAAATTGTTTATTTGTCACCTATACTTGGGACAAACGTTCCTTGGACAATTATATTATTCAATTATATGTTAATTATCGCAATATGGCTTGTAATTAATTGCTTGTCAGAGGATTCAAAAGTTCAACTAAACCACTTTTAGGATTAGTTTAGCCCAACATACATACCAACAAAAAACATGTCACTTCAATTCCATGGCAATTCTTTGACCCACATAGTCACATGTACCATCTCAAATTATTTTAATGTATTTATGACCACATTAAAACTGTCTTATTTATTACTAAGTCATTATCTAGTCTTATATATTATTACCATTTACTTTGTCCAAAAACAAAAAATAATTAATCAGTTGTACAAGTCTCTTTAATACAATTTATTTCTTATGTGGAGTTTACGAGTTATTTTACAGGAGTAGAGCTTACGTAATACACACCATGTTGATTACGGTTTTAAAAACATTGACCCTAGCGACAAACATGAGAAGTCGGAAAATTTTAACGGAGGCAAATGAAGATGTTAGAGCTAAAACACAATAATAGTGTGATATGACTTAATATGATATTTATAAAAGTATTGAACAATATATCACGAACCAATTAAATGATTAAGAAAAACACACAATTATTCAATTTACTCACACTCACTTCCATGTATATGATGTGAGTTTGATTTGTGGCAAGTGGTTCAACTAATCATGACTTGAAATTTAAAAAAAAAAAAAAAATCATGACTTGAAAAAAGAGAATTAAATCACACCAATTATAGGTGCATTATTTAACTGACTGTATTATATTATATTGTTCCTTTTATGTTTTTAATTTTTATTTTTATAATAATTAAATGACATGTTTCATCTACCAAGGCATCTGCAGGACAAAACGTTATCTAACACATAGTAACAAAATTTTAGGTAAAATAACAAACTTTGGTTGTTTGTTACATTCATAACAAAGATGCCACCTTTGATCATGGACTTATTCCTTCTTAGGCTTCCTACATTTTTAACTAACCTTGTCATTTTTTAGTTGTCTAATTAACTTATTGCATTAATCCCTTTTGTGTTTGGATGAATGTGATAAGATAATTAAGCATTCATCGCCTACTAATCTACATCATCCAAAAGAAATAAAATTAATGACACAGTAATTTAAGATAATTAATTAGAAAGCAAACTGGTAACACAATTATAATATCAAACCGGAAAAGAATTAAAATTGATAATCCAATCGTTTGGGACACTTTGTAAGGGCATTACTGATACAATGGTAAGATTAAGGTTTCGACTCAATAGGTAAACTCTATAGGTGCAATCCGATTAAGTCAAATTTGAATTAGTCAAAGACACAAACATAATGAGTTAATACCCAATATAGTCCTCAACTATAGTGGTTTTATTCAGTTTAGTTCTAAGTGACTTTTTGTACTCTATTTAGTCCTCGACTTTAATGGTTTTACTCACTTTAGTCCTCTGTTAAAAATTCTGTTTGTTGGGTGTTAATAACAAGGTTAACATGGTAATTTCATTTCTATTTTGTTTTTTATCAAATTAATTATTAATTATATGTCCTAATTTATCTCTATCTTAGTATCTCTAATGTATTGATACTACAGGAACATAATGGTAATTGATTGAGTTTGAATTCATTACTGTTAATGCTATTTGCTAATTATTTGCTAATTGCTTTGTGTTTGGATTCATTTGAAAATAACTAAAAATGCTTCTATTTGAATTCATTTGAAAAGTGATCAGAATTTCAATATGCCAAAGTTAACTAATTGCTCATTATTTGCTAACTGTTTTTTCTTTTTTTTCCTAAAGTATTATAATTTACTTTGTCTTTAGTATGCAATTGTGTAAATATATATAGAACATATAATTAATAATTAATTTGATAAAAAAAAATAAAATAGAAATGAAATTACCATGTTAACCTTGTTATTAACACCCAACAAACAGAATTCTTAACAGAGGACTAAAATGGGTAAAATCATTAAAGTCGAGGACTAAATAGAGTACAAAAAGTCACTTAGGACTAAATTGAGTAAAACCACTATAGTCGAAAACTATATTGGGTATTAACTCCAAACATAATTATTGAGTATTAAATATGAATGCTTTTTAATGCTCACTTTGCCCCTTAATTGGGCCGGGCCGGTGCGAATGCGAATTAGTCCAAGTATAGTACGAGCTTAAAGGTGTCTCCTGCAATTGCTTAGGATACCTCATGGTCTAACAAAAAAAACATGAATGCTTTTTAAGAAAGTTTATATAACTTTACTTTTGCCAATCAATGGTGGTCAAAACTTCTTGTGTGAAGTGTACAGGTGACGGGAAAACACGAATCGATTTACCTCCTTCATAGCCTTGAGGTGGGTTCATGAATCCAGGATATAATCTAACGAAACGAGAAATCTGAGTTATTAAAAAAAAAAGTAAAAAAGTGCATCCAACTTTATAGGATCGACCCTATCGTGCCAAATCCAGATTAGTCTCGGATACTTTTAAAAAAAGTTCATCCAGCTTTTATAGTTGTGAAAACATCTTGTATGTAGAAGTGTAAAGGCGACGAGAGAACGGGTAATTGATTTGCCTCATTCATAACATTAGTGCATGTTCATAGGTTCATGGTATAATTTGGCGAAGCGGGAAACCCATATAAAAAAATAAAAAAAAAATTTATCCAACTTAGCTTTAAGGTAAACTCTATCCAACAAACTTAGGGGGTGTATTCAATCACGACTTTCTTAAATACTTTTATCAACTTTAAAACTTTGATGGTATTCAATTTAGACTTTTATAAACTCTTTAAAAGTCTACATGTATTCAATTCAAACTTTTCAAAACACTTTAAAAGTATACAGGTATTCGATTCAGACTTTTGTAGAGTTATTAAAAGTTTACTAGTATTCAAAAAGTTATTGACTTTCACAAACTCTGTCAGAATAGGATTTCTATAGACTTTCTCTTCATTAATATAAATAGATGAAATCCAACCTTCCAACCCCAAACTTTTCAACATTCTCTACAGACTTTTTTTCCTCTATCTAAACTAGGCAAATTCTTCTATCAATTTTACGGTACGTTTCAAATCTTTCATAAATATTTTTTTTATGTTCAAGCAAATTTTTTGTTGCCATCGCAACAAAATAATTACTGCGAACAACAGCAAGCTGATGCTGTTCGCAGCAAAAATATTTGCTGCAACTAGCAGCAAGTTGTTGCTGGTTGCAGCAAATTTTTTAATTTATAATTTTTTAAATTTTATTCAATTAATATGTTTATAATTTTATATAATTGTATGTTTATTAATTATTAATATATATATATATATATATATATATATATATATATATATATATATATATATATATTGTATTAAGTTGAATTTTTTAAGAGATATTTATTGGTTCAGCATTAGTTGTTTCATTAATTCAAGAAATATTTTTATTGGTTATATTTATAAAAATTGATTATATTTTCTTTATGAATAATATACTCTATTTTTATGACATCAGTATTTTTTTTTTTTACAATGCACTAATTTATAGATAATATATTAATAGAAGTTATGGAATCTTTGTGAGGGTGTATTCAATTTAGAGTTTTAATGACTTTTGTAAATTTTGTAATATGAAAAAGTTTTTAAAAGTCTATAAATGTTTGTTCTATGAATATTTATAAACTCTTACAAAGTTTATAAAAGTTTAAAAGATTCTAGGAAAGTTTACAAAACTCTACAAAAGTCAATTAAAATCCATCACTTTAAAAGCATTTAAAAGTTCATGAAAGTCGTGATTGAATATACCCCTTAAATCCTAATGCAGGGAGTTGGTACAAATGCAGATTGCAGTAGAAAAAATATATATATAATAAAATAAAAACTGCATGCAGAAGTGGGGGTGAAAGAAGGAACAAGAAAGCACGGTTTGTGATTAAGAAGGGACGAGATCTGGGGTGATGAGAGCAAAGATTTAGAATACATATTGTATATACATATATGTATATATATAGATACAAATATATATTCTCTGGGCAGTGTCACAGCCTGGCTGTCTGTCTATGATGACTGCAAACTTTCTTTTCTTTTAAACCTCACAAACAAGAAGGCAAGCCAGAGATTTAATAGTTCTGTTTCGTTTGTAAATATCGCCTTATAACTCTAATCCACAAAAAATCACTATACCAGTCTAGTATATAGGTTGTTCACAGTTGATTGACTAAAATCAAGAAGATCAATAAATCACTCTCTCATAGTGAGTCGAATTTGTAACATTGTGATTACTAAATCAACAGTCTGACTAATTTGATTGTCCAAGTTCCGTTCTTTTATTAGGTATATAATCTGTGGTTCTATGAACACCCACACACAAGTATTTAGGAAAACTTGTAAGTCAGTGAGACATATCTCGAGATTTATCTCTTTGTTGAGATTTTACGGTAGAAACAGGTGAACAGATGAAAACACTTTGTGATTTTTTTTTAATGTATAAAAAGAAATGAAGGCACCCACACGTTTCAAGTAGTCCTTCCTGGTCTTAAAAGCTGGAGACCAGATAGATGATTGTCCTTTCTCTGAAAATCACAACCAAATAACAAACAATATACACACTCCCACACGTATGACCCCTCTCTTTTGTGTGTTCCTAGCTACCCTTTGTCTTCACTTATAACTAATCCATCTCATCATTATTTCTCTTCCCCCTCTCTCTCTCTTGCTTTTTTATCTGTTCCAATAATCTTTTACTCTTTTTCTTTTTCCCCCCTTCAAAGTTTGTGAAAATGTAGATTCATTTACCATCTAGTGATTAAAGAATTGATGAATGATTTTGAGTTGATTACACATGGGATGTTGTGTTCATTTGGACTTTAATTTTAACATGATTCTCTTGATCTCAATAATGTGTATTAGGTGTCTCGATCTTATATAATAGTCTATAAACTGCATATATATGAGTAGTAAAATCTATGTGACGGGATACTTTGATCTTATGTAACAGTTCATAAATTGCATATGAGAGGTAAAACTTGTGCAATGAGTTATGACTTAGTGACACGAGAATCATGTATCACCCACCTAGTTACCCTTTTGTGGTAATATTTATTTTATCTATTGTTGTTGTTTTTGGACTTATATATTGTGGTTGTGATTATTTAGGAAATGGTTATTTTGCTATCTTTCTATCTTCATATTTCTCCTATATGGCTATATGTGTGTAAACATGTATTGTGAATTTTTGCTTTACCTATATTTACAAAAAAAAAAACATTATGTTTTCTTTTTGGTAGTAGCTAGGTTAAAGACTTTATAGTTGATTTTAAGTAAATGGTAATTTATGTATGTTGTAAGAGTAAAAAAGAAAAAAAAAAGAAGAAAATTTTGATATTTTTAGAAGGTTTAGTATAAGGAAAATAAATGAAACATTCTAAAGGGTTCTTATTTGTTTTGAATTTGGGTAGAAGAGATAAATCTATGTATTTCAAAAGTTTATAGATTTTGTAAACGTCTCTAGTTTTCGTAAAATGAATAAATTGTAAGATGTGTCGCACAAATCGCTAGGTTTCTTAGAGTACTTATGCACCTATACTCACGACAATAATGGTCTATGAGTTTTTCAAAATACTTACACACTTATACACACAACAAAAGAATCAATTTAATATTTATCGTTGGTAAAAATCTAACTCGACACACAGAAGTAATAACATGGAGGAATTACAAGAGGGAGTGGTAAAAAGTGAAATGAAGTGGAGTTTGCAGGTTCCCAATGTGATCCTTTCATGATCATGATGACATCAAGGAGGGTGGGGGAGCAGCAGCTTGAGTGTTGTAAAATGATGTATGTCAGTGATGGTATATATATATGCATCCATACATGCATGCACCCACCATTGATGAATGATTGAAGAAAGAAAGAAAAAAAAAAGATAGAAAAACACAAAATAGGAAGCATAGAGTGGGAAGGAGATGATGACACAACAAACATGTCTTCCTTCAATCATTATATCATGGGCCATGGTCGGTCCATATTACAAGATAGATCAGTGACATTACTGACATACAAATTTATTTTTAATATACTCAATACTTATTCTTTGCATATTACAGAGTAATAAATTTTTATTACATTAAAAATAAATATTTAGTGTAATTAAAAATAAATATTTTTCAATGATCGACTTTTCCACGGGAATCATATTCTTGGGTGGGGACCCAAGTAATATTCTCAGATAGGCTATTAAAGTTGGAAATAACTGAAAATGGGTCAATCCTTGTAGTGTCAAATTTTCTTTTTCCATTATTTTTCCTTTTCAAATAAGGTTTTTTATTAATTTTTATTGGTCCGCCCTTCCCCCTCCCCCACCCACCCACCCTATAAAGAGGAGAGCTAGCTAGGGTTTTCAAAGTTTTTGACCATGTCTCAGTTCACTGAAAATGTAGTACATTCCTGTTACACTGCTGCACCATTTAATGAAATGAAAACGTCTGCCAATGGGTTTGGTTAAAAGTACAATGGGTAAAAATTACATTAACATAAGAATATAGGAGTAACAAAGATCATAAAGCCACTGTAAAATTTTTTGGAGCATAATATACATAATAAGTTGTCTTAGTTGGTTATTTTGGTCAATACTCCTTACAAAAACTAATTCATGCATGATTGTAAATTTGACCCGAACTCTATACATTAACCTAGATTCTGATCTCATAAGTAATCGATGTGGACGCATCATTTAGGTAATTACTAATTTTAAGATAGATAAATAAGTTGTCTTGATCATATATTCTTGGGTGACAGTTAAGTATTAAATACGTAACAGACAAACCGTCAGCCCTAAAATATACACGACACGGTGACAAAAGGGTGAATTTGTGCTAGATAGCAGCGACCCCGTGGGATCACGATGAGGGTTTGATTTCTGACTTTGTGTTGCACATCCTGGGTTACATTGTGACATACACCAATACTATCGCCATCATCAGGTAAACATACAATAATTTCAAGATAGATAAATAAGTTGTCTTGGTCAGATATTCCTGAGCGACAGCTAAGTATTAAATATGTAACAAACAAACCACCATCCCTAGAACATACACGACACATTAACAAAGGGTAAGTTCGTGTGTGCTGGATAGCAGCGACCCTGTGGGATCACGATGAGGGTTTAATTTCTGGGTATGTGCTGCACATCCCGGGTCACATTGTGACCTACACCAACACTATCACCATCATCAGGTAAACAATAATTTCAAGATAAACATAAAAGGTGTGTTGGTGGTTGTAAAATGTGCTTGCATTGATATAATGGAGTGATAGAGATAGGGGGAAGCTAGGAAGCTTTAGTTTGGAAATAAATGAGAGTAAGAGTTGTATTAACAGAGAAGTGCAGTGGGGGGTAGTAAGCTTCATTTTCATATTGTAAGGTAGTGTTTGATGAGAAAGGTTTTTGTCTAGGGCCAGCCTGCACAAGCCTAAGATAGCAGACCATCACATTTGGGGTCTTTCTTGTCAATCCTGAGAGGGACAGCCTAAAAGCCTTCAAACCCTCCCACTCATACAACACACAAACATCTCATGAACTCACACGTGCGAACCCTTTTTTTTCTCTTTTCTTTTTTTCTCAAAAAAAAAAATAATAAAAATCATATCTTTTTGCTGTATATAAATGTGGGGTACCAGTGAGGTCACTGAGAGTCTCCCTTCTTCACAACTTGAAAAACTTGCCCAGACTTTCAAGAATTCTTTCATTTTTTCTTCTCTATATCTATCCAAGAATTCTTCTTTGTATTCAAGAATTCATCTTTCTAATAGTTTTTGATTGAATGTGGGCATGGCTAGTAATAGGTGCATATATCCACCACCAAATTACTCTCCTTCTCCTTCATCTTCTTCTTCTTCATCTTCTCCATTTGGGGCTTCAATGGGGATGGTTTTTGCAGACATGGGCTCCCTCTCCATTGACCCCAAGAATGGTGGCACACAAATTTTACAAGAAGCCTCTCTCCCCAAGAACACTGAGATTGGAGGGGGGGAAGGGAGGGGTTGTTGGGGTTTTCCATCTTTCTTGAAAGGGGGATTAGAAGATCATCATCATCATAATCATAATCATCATCAAAATCATCAGAACCAGAATAATAGTGATGGGGATGAAGGGGGGAAGGGCTCTGATTGCAGTGATGGGTTTGGGGAGAACAGTGAGCCCATCATTGATCTTAATGCTGCTGTTTTGAGTGGGGAAGATCATCATCATCATCATCAGCCTATCATGCATGTGGGGGGGAATAATGGGAAAGAAGCAGAGAGCACTGGGCAGTCTAAGCTGTGTGCTAGAGGCCATTGGAGGCCTGCAGAAGATGCTAAGCTTAAGGAGCTTGTAGCCATCTATGGCCCCCAAAACTGGAACCTCATTGCAGAGAAGCTAGAAGGAAGATCTGGTAAGACCAAAGTTCTCATCTTTGGATATATTTGCTACTGTTCTGGGTAAATCTCGCTTTGTGATCCTAACATCTAGAATCACAATGAGTTAAACGGGTAAATTCTGTTTTGTGACTCTTGTGCCATACATAGCCTATAGTTGATCAGTTCAAACCAAGAAGGTCAATAGGCCTCTTGTGGCATAAATTGTCTATAGCTAATCAGCTCAAGGTCAATAGGCTGTTTTGTGACTCTTATGACAATTTGACATAAATTGCCTATAGCTGATTAGCTCAAAATAAGAAGGTTAATTTGTTGTTTTTACTTAAACTTGAAATATTGTGGTTATCGAGAATTGACTAATTTTATGATTGTGGGGAGTGAAGGGAAGAGCTGCAGGTTGAGGTGGTTTAACCAGTTGGATCCAAGGATCAACAGGAGGGCATTCAGTGAGGAAGAAGAAGAGAGGCTAATGGCAGCACACAGGCTGTATGGGAACAAGTGGGCAATGATTGCAAGGCTGTTCCCAGGGAGAACAGACAATGCAGTGAAGAACCATTGGCATGTAATCATGGCAAGGAAGTATAGGGAGCAGTCCAGTGCTTACAGGAGGAGGAAGATGGGGCAGCTGGTTTACAGGAGAATGGAAGAAGATGATGAGATTGCCACCCCAAACAATGGCGGCGGCGGCGGGGGAGCGGCCGCCGCCAGAGATCATGGCGGTAATAGTGGTGGTGGTAGTGGTGGCGGTGTTATGAGAACAACATCTATTGGACCCATTAGTAGCACTCAATTTGGAGGTGTGGGTAGTAATAATAATGGTGGTTGGATGGTTTATGGTGGAGCTAATGGTTCACCCCACATGGTTGCCTCTAGTGAAGCAATCCCAACTAACAATGGCCACCACCACCACCACCCTCCACCTCCATTCTCTGCTCTATGTGCCCCTCAACAACCACCCTTTGATCCTTTTCCAGGTTCAATTCCTCTCTCTCCCCATTTTCCTTAATTTTAGATAAGATTAATCATAACCCAAAATTCGTAACCCTAGCTGGTAAAATACAGGTAAGTTATTGAGATTCAAACTCGTGACATTATAGTTACAAGTATGTGCTTGAATTACCAATCTTGTGATTACAGTTTCAATCCTTAACCATCTTGACTGAGGTCAATTGTTTTAGTCTTGAAGATTCTTATTTGGTTTTGTGAAGGGCAATGCACCAACCAAATGGTGGGCATGTTGAATCAAGGAAGATATTGGGGGAAGCCCCACCACCACGACCACCACCACATTCTCGGCCACCACCCTCCGCCGCCACCGCCGCCATTAATGATGACACCAATGCAGCAACAGCAGCAGCAGTACTACAACTTCCCATACTCCATCTCCCCGGACTTCTCATCACGGCCGCCGGAGCCCCATCCTCCACCGCCGGCGGCGGCGGCCGCCGGCGACGACAGAAAAGGCGGCGGCGGCAACAGTAGTACAACGTGCGACGCAATTTCTCCCCCATTCATAGACTTCCTCGGAGTCGGAGCCACCTAATTAAGGCGCAGCCATTTTTTCCGGCCGTGAAAACTCAGTTACCCAACACTGAAAACAACAAAAAGCCAACTCCTTTCCCCATCCCCACTCCCCAAATCAGCAAACCCCACCCCCACCCCCTCAAGAACTGTTAAAACACAATAAAAGCTTCTGCAATTCTGTCACCACTTGTCTCTTTACTCAATAATTCCCCCCTTTCCCCCCTCTCTCTCTCTTACATTTTTCTTGCAATTCGATTTTGTTTTTGTGTATGAACAGTGATGTGTGTAATGTGTGCTAAAAGAGAACAAAAGCAGACACTGAAAATCGAAAGACATCCTTTGGTGATGGGCCTGCAGAAACCAGGCAGGAATTCTGGTCCCAAAACGAACGCCAAAAACAAGAATTAATTTTTAAGAAGAAAAATAGAGAAATGGGTTGCGAGGGAGAGAGAGAGAATTAATTATGTAACTGTTTAAACATCCTGGGCAGAATGTTCTGATGAAGTTGTGTTCATGCCTCCTACGTGGGAATAATATAATGCTCGCAAACTGTCCCCAACAACAGTTGTGTTTCCCTGCCGCCCAGTTTCATTCGCGTATGCTTGCAGAATGTGAGTCCATATTATGGGAGGAATTTTATTATTCTCCATTCTTGTTTTCTTATTAAAATAAAATTTAATTTGTGTGGGGATACCATCAATCCATCATAGATTTGTTGAGCTTTTTTTTTTTTTTTTTTTTTTTTTTTTTTTTTTTTATTAATATTTTTTTTTCAATCTATACATTTTAATCTTG
>NC_044922.1:27335523-27354117 GCF_003576645.1 Ipomoea triloba | reverse complement strand
TTTTTTTTTTTTTTTTTTTTTTTTTTTTTTTTTTTCTAATAATAATTCTTTTTAATGTTTTTCTTGGGCCGGGTTAGATAAAAGATCTGTATATTTCTTTTTCTTTTCTTTTTGATAGATTAATTTTACAAGCAATCACAGACGGGCAAGTTCAAAATATTTTATTAATCTATGCTCCGTTTAGCTCCCATAGTTAAACCGTGAAGTATTATTATTTTTTATGTATATCTTTTCTTCTCGATAAATGTATTGAGTTTTTCGTATAACTCTTATAGCTAGGTTGAAAATTTTTTTTATTGCACACAGTATTTGTATCTTCATCATTGTATAAGTGGGAAATGTGATCATCGAATTTTATAGTTATATTAATTATCAACTTATTAAGTGTCTCGTTTTGTTGATCAATTGAAAATATTTGAGTGGTTACAAAGTTCAAATTATCTTTTATTGTTTTACATATGCCCTTTGTTTTGTGTTTCTCTACCTAAGAGAATGTAAAAAACGAAAACAAACAAAAAGTGCATGATAAATTCTAGTGCAGATAATAATAATAAATTCACATAGGTTTTTACTCCCAAAAAAAAATCGTGTCAACTAGAAATAACGGGTCAACTCAATATTTTTACCTTTAGTACAATTAACATATACAAATTTAGAAAATAAATTAAGCCATGGAATTAGCCTTTTTCTTTATACAGCTAGAAGTGGCATTAATGCCATTTTAAAGGTGTCCAAAAATTTATGAACTAGGGACATCAATTTATAATTTCAAGTTAATATAGTACTATTGGGAAGAAAGTTAATATATATAGTACTATTGGGAAGAAAGTAAATATAGTACTATTGAAAAATAGCAAAAAAAAAAAAATTCTGAATTCTATTTAATATTTTTGTAAAATAGAAACCCATAACCCAAATAATTTTCAAAAACATTTTAAAGTTTCAATTGTTGATAAACAAAAATTTCAACTATTGTTCGGCAACCGAATTATCCAAATCTTCAATGACCTGTGTTGACAGTTGGTGTTACCAATCACTAGCTAATATATATGATTACAAATATATAATTTTTAAGATCGTCAAAATAATAAAACACTTGATTAGAGACTCAATTCTTTAAACCCTAATTTTTAAATCATTTTTCAGTGGTAAAAATTCAAGTTTTTTGATAGTGTATTATGTATAGGTACGATCATAAACCCTTTCAAATATAGTGTAAAAAGAAAAGGCCCGCTTAGAAGTTCAAAATTCACAATTCTCAACATTTTCATTTTTAGTTTGAGGTCACGAGGGGAAGGAACATGAACGATGCATCCAAGATCATCTCATTTACTACAAGAAAAATAACTTTTATTGACACAAAATTAATGACGGATAGAGAAACCTTTAGCTAACCATTCTTTATCGATTGAAATTAAAAAGGTTGATCAATATGCTATTTTTACAAATGAGTTAGTTGAACTTGAAACATTGTAATTATCAAACTAACAACACAATAAAGTTGGTTGGGTTGATAACACCAAAAATAAAAGAATACGAAAACTTCTATGGTGTCAATTTATAGGGTTATATTGAGTACTGTTAGCATTGGTTTCCACAATAATTAATGATGTAATCAAATATACCGTAGCGGCGATTGTACCGATACAAAAGACATCAATACAAATCGTAAGTAGTTCTACCAAATACAAAAGGCAAAGGGTAGATCATAGGTGATTGTACTCGGTACAAAAAAACAAACATAAATACAAATCATTAATTGATTGCCCTCACCAAATACAAAAGGCACTGATACGGATTAACATGCTAATTAAAGATTCTTGAAATTGTAGAAAGCCTAAAAGCTCTAGATGGAGATTTGGACAGATCATAAGTGATTGTACTCGATATAAAAAAACAAACATAAATACAAATCATTAATTGATTGCCCGCACTAAACACTAAAGGCACTAATACGGATTGACATGCTAAAAATTCTAGAAATTGTAGAAAGCCTAAAAGCCCTACATGGAGATTTGGACAGATCATAGGTGATTGTACTCAGTACGAAAAACAAACATAAATACAAATCATTAACTGATTGCCCGCACTAAACACAAAAAAACACTAATACGGATTGACATGCTAAAGATTCTTGAAATTGTACCTACAAAGCCTAAAAGCCCTAGCTAGATGGAGATTTGGGCCATAAGTTTGGCAAACTCAGCAAGATCAATCACCCCATCACCATTCTCATCAAAAGCCCAAATCATCCTCTTGCAATCCTCCAACCCACACCCCTCTTCCAAGCCCAAACAAACAAGAACTCTTTGCAACTCACATGCTTCTATCAACCCATCCCCATTCTCATCAAACACATCGAAACATCGTTTGACCTCCCCCATGCTAGCCTCCTCCTCACCTCCTCCATTAATAACAACCCTTTCACTCTCTTCTTCTTCCTCCTCGTCGTCGTCTTCCCAAGCCATGCCGAGTCTGCCCATCACCACCTTCACATCCGCCATGCAAATACTGCATGCGGCATCCTCGTCCACCGCGCTGGGATTAATGGAGATTTGAGGGCTTCTGAGGACTGCTGAAATGGCGTCTTGGATTGCGCGGTGTAGATATTTGAAGAACGTGACGAGAATAGACGATGATGTAGCAGTAGTAGTGTTTTTTGCTGTTAACTCCATTGTTGCAGATATACAAGTTCTGGGTATAGTATGAAGAAGAGAGAAAAGGGGGGTTTGTAGTGTAGACAGAGAGTGGAGTCGTCGTCAACAAATCCAAAGAATATACAATGGGGAATGCAAATGCTGTGAAGTTTCGCAGTAGCTTCGAACCCAAACAACACTCAATTAAGTAAACCCCCAACTGCTACTGAGATACCAACCGTTATACCTAGGACAAAGGTTTGGCAATGTGGACCCTCGTTTAATATAAAAATTTGGGAAAATGACACTTTTTCCCCCTATGTTATATGCATATAGCATTCCCCTGTGTTATTAAAGTGACAGTTTTTCCTCCTCAATTATTTTAAAAATGATAGTTTTCTCCCCTGTAATGTTAAATTGACATTTTTGCCCTTAAAATAACTATTTCATTTATTTTTATTCTCCAACCAATTATTACTAATATGTATGGAAGATCACGGTTCGATACGAACCTAATCGAACACTGTAGCAATTGAACTTAAATAGTATAGACAGTTACGGTTATGATTCAGCACCGAAAAAAATAAAATAAAATAATTTTTGAATTTAGACTATTTTAAAATAAGTAATAAAATTATAAAAATAAATAAATAAATAAATAAATTTTAATTGGCAGTTCAAAATCGAAATTGGAACCGAACCGTACCAATTTATCAAAATAAGTGTTTGATCATTTTCACTATATATGACTGTGGTTAAGTTCCGGTTCACGGTTCAACAATTATTTAATTTTATTTTTTCGGTTCTGAATCGTAACCAGAACCGTCCATACTATTTCGGTATGATTGCTACAGTGTTTTGTTAGGTTCGAACCGAATCGTGATCATCCATACATATAAGTAATAATTTGTTGGAGAAGAAAAATAAATGAAATAATTATTTTTAAGGGTAACAATGTCAATTTAACATTTCAAGGGGAAAAACTGTCACTTTAATAACACATGGGGGAAAAAGTGCTATATGCACATAACATAGGGGGAAAAAGTGCAATTTTCCCTAAAAATTTTGATTTCATAAGGTACAGAATTTATATTGGATGGATATTACAACTGGGTACCCAGCTCAAAAGACCGATATCTAGAGCCAGCTGACTGATCAATCCAATAGATATGTGGCTCGGGTTACATGACTCGTGTGATCAAGAAGGCAACCGAAAGGCGGTGCTCGACCGGGTGCGCCCTAAAAGACAGTGGCTATGCAGAATTTGGTATCTTGGGCGGAATTCGGAGAATCTTGCCTATTTCAAAATTTGGTAATTCTTTCGGCGGTTAGGCAGCTTAGATTACTTTCCTAGAACTATATGTACTTATTTTAAAATATCGTGTTTATGTGTATGAACATGAATTCTATATTTTTTTTTTTTTTTTTTTGAGAGAAATGAATTCTATATTTTATGAAGTCAAATTATGTATATTGGACCAGAATTCACAGTACGTTGTAGACTCTAATCCACGATATAAATTGCCTGAGATACATGTTCAATGAACTCACCTTGTGACTATAACTTATAAAAGATCATAAAAAAGATAAATCAATTTAAGTTTTGTATAAAATAAAAAATTATTTTTAAAATAGTCTTTTTATATATTTTTTTTCAGGTTTGAAATTTGAACTGTCAATTCTGATTCTCAATTTTAATAAATTTGAACGGTAACCTTTTGAGTTTTGGTTTGATTGGTACAGTGTCTAATTCAATTTCAACCTAATCCTGATAATTTATATATAAAAAAAAATTATAAAAAACTCCTTTGGAGAGTTGAACCTAAACCTTAGAATTATCAATTCAATTGTCTCATTAATGTTGCTTCCCAAGGAACCTAAACGCCGTTGACTATCTTGGGAGGGACTCTACTAGATGGAGCCGTACAAACGTGTAGAAGAAAATTTGAATTTATTAAATATAATATTTTTGTTATAGAGTAGATGTATGTATGTATATATATGTAGAGGTCAAGATTGAAAGATAATTTAATGTAACTATTATTAATTTATTGCAGGGTTTTTGGGTAATAGATCGTTCGGCTAAATATATTAATAAAAAAAAAAAGCTAATAGAGATATAGATCGAATGATTTCTGATTTTGGTCCTTCTCAGCTTAATTTGCAGGTCTTTGATAAACACAAACCTTTGAGAGAATCGGCTATGCGGGTCACATACATATGGTGTCAAAATTGTTCGGTTTAAATTCATGTAGTTTCGTTCTTGCTTTCATTTTTCATTATATAGAGGACCTAGTTCGGGTGTCGTAATTTTTTAATGAAAATTGAAAGAATTGCGATGATATTTTTTATAATTTTCTATAATAGCTTATACAATTAGATATATGTTTGATCGTATTTGAGTTTAAATGCACCGTCAAGCATTCCCATATCTATATGCACCACATACCACTATTAACTTATTAAGTATATCGAGGGTTAGATAAACTGATAACTTTAATTCTTTTAAATACTGTCTACTTAATCACTAAGTTAAATCCGTCCAAGCTAGTTTATAACTTAATTTTACTGACAGTCGGAGGAGGTAAGGTTTGATTTTTTTTTTTTCGAGGATCTAAAAAGGGAGGCATGAGCCCCTTAGTCTTGGACGAGAACCAAAAAAAGAGAAATATGAGCCCCTTTAGTTACGTTGGACAAAGTCACCAAGCCCGAGGTCAATGGGAATAGTTATGTTGTGTTTATCGGAATGAAAATTATCATGTGTAATTTCATGTTCTACTTTTAAATTTTACTCTACTCTCAAATTTTTGATGTACAAATTTTTTGAGACTCATATGATGAAAAAATAATCTATCATTATTTATCACATCAAGGTGTAAAAGTGAAAAGTATGTAGAATTTGAGAGTACATATAGTAGAACTCTATGAAAATTGGGTACTGCTAGCTTAACTTAGGCTTGAAAGAGAAACTTTTCGCCTTCAAAGGAAGCTTGAAGCTGGTTGATGTATTAAATGTATCGTACTCATTTTTAAGAGGCAGAATGCACCGACCTTTATACGTTAAAAGTTATAGTTTGTAATAAATGCGTAACCTTATTTTCGTATACTATCACATTTTTAAGAGTCATAGTATTAAACTTGATCCTCCATATCTCCACCGACTTCCGACTAGTAATATTGATATCTATTTTAGTTATCTAACTTAAGATGCAATCAAAATCATTGATATATATCATTTAAAAAAAACATATTAATAATAACGATTTATTCCATTAACAAATCATTAAAAATATTTGGCATTATTCATCACACCAATTATTTGAGACGCAATAAATTGCTTGGAATTGCAGTGAGGTTTCATGTTTGACCAGTAGCTTAGGCATGGGGCTAGCTAGAGGATGAGACTAGGAAAATTATTGTGTTTATTAACAACTTAAGTAGACTCTTCAAGTGTGTAATGGACATCAATAATAATGACAAGTGTCAACTATTTATTATAATAAAATTATTGGTTATAGGGTAACAACCTTTTAACCATTCCTTCAACTCATTTCATTAGTTAATTATAATGTTACTATCCCTCTACTATATTAAGTCAAAAAAATTAGTGCTAAACTTTTTAGAGATTGTGATAACTGACCACGACAACCAACTAAGAAGGACTGTCAAGGTGCCATTATTTCATAAACCGTAGGAGTAAAGTATACTTCATTTGAACCGATCAGTTATGGACAACTTAAACTGATTTATCTCTTTCTAATATTTTAGGGTCGTGAGAACACTCGTAATAAAAGAGAAATAAAAGAGAATATGACTATATATTTTTTATAGATTCTTACATATATGTATTAGTTTTGCTGGAGTTAGAAAGCACAAATGATAGCATTAAGTGGAGCTCAGGTGTCAACCACTAAAAATGAAATTAAAGCTAAGGGATACCTTTGCTTTTCTTCTGTCTTTTTATCTGAAAATAGTTAGCTTTGCTTTTATTGAGGAATATCTGAGGATAAAGAACAGATGCCTCATCAGTTTAGTCCTCCCAATAGGAATTCATGCATTCAAAATAAGGTTAACAAAAGCCTCGAAAATGGTGCCCCGTATGAGATGTTGGAGTAATTTTTTTGAATGACGAGGAAAACTCACAGTCACGTATTACCTGAGTGTGTGCACTAGGTAAATCTTACCTTAAAATACTAGCCGACAAAATTACCACAAAAAGGTATACCAGCTTAGGCCGATTGTCAGAGCCGATAGGCTCAAACCAAGGTCTTGAGTCCTAAGTGGTTTCATGGAGTAGGACTCCCGTACCAAAAAGTCACGGGTACAATCATCTGCTCGATCACGTCCGTTGCATATAGTCTTTCTAGTGCAGTTTACATCGTCTCTGTGTGATTTTCGATGTGATTTGCCTGTGTTATTACATAGGATCGATTGGGTTTACTAATATGCACCCTCAAGTAGTGGTTGTGATTTGACTGATTTCTCTCGTCTTCCATAAACAAAAAGGTTAATAAAAATTTTTATTTTTATTTTTTTTAGACATTACTATCTAGCTTTAATTTGGCTAAATTATTATGAGAGAGTATATGTTATGATTCAAATGTGATCCACATGGGAAGTGGCCTCAGATCACACCAAGCATTTATTGGAATCATGAAATCATATGTAATCATGATATTTCTCACCATCATTTGGAAACTTTAAGGAAAGGAACTGCTTTTATTAGGTCATCCTTTGATCACTCTCCTTGTAGCCAGGATTAAGACATTTGCTTATATGTGTTCCATGAAGAAAAAGATTCTTTAATGTCACTATATACATACACTTCATTCAGATTCTTGATTTCCTTAGTAATGGAGCAGGTGAATGTGCAACACCCCAGACAACTCACACTACCTAAATCACTTGAATATTTTGATTTACGAGAAAATCAACAACCGCTATAAAAAGGTGCAATTTGGGTAAAGTTTATCTTATGGCCTATGACAAAGGATCCAGTAAACTAGCTAAGGTTGTCATAGTTGACCAGGTCAACTAAACCTTTGATTTATGAAAAAATTCGTAACTGTTATCCAAAGGTGCTCTCTGAGTAAAACTTACATTGTGATCCTAGTCGGCAAATAACTACAAATTAAGGAAGTAAATCAACTGAAATTGTCTATAGCTGATCGCCTCAAACTGAGCCAATGCCCAATAGACAGCTATCATAGAAAGTTGAACTTAGAATCTTGTAATTACAAAGCTAACAATTCGACCAGGGATTGCCGGCATTGGTTGAACCTGATCTTGTTGTGATTGAAATTTACAACCCAAGAAATCCCAAGATTGATCTGATTCTAATTGACTTTCACGATTTCTTGTTTGCCATCTTTCCCTTTCTTTTTCACCTTTTACTTTCTTGTCTTTACCCCAGAAAATATACCATATATACTGTGTCCAAGAAAAGCCACAATAATCCTCCTTTTTCCTGATTCCTGGCTTCTTTAATTTCTGCTAACTTCAAATGTTTGTGTTGCCTAGATTCTCCGAGCAATCGGTAGGTGGATTGCTAATGTCACTATAAAATCATATAATCAACTCCTGTATATACAGGTCACGTTAACTGTTTTGGATTAGATCTTCTCGAGTAAGAGTAAAATTCTGCTTGACACAACACGTATTACAGTAGTGGAGATATCGGGTGCTATACGAATACAGAAGTTGATGTTACAAATGATCTATGACTAGATTCTTTGGGCCCATCATCCTAAGAGAGCAGAAAAGAATCTGCAGATCTCAACAAAGGCAGATGAGATTACAACTATTAGCATAAAGAAAGGCAAAAGATCAGAGGACTGATTTAATTTGGTTTTTTCAATTCCCTTTCAAATTTCAATGTGCAAAGGATATATCCATCAAAGGGTCATCATTATTGTGATTTTCAATCAAAGATTTATATATGGTTAATTTCACCTAAAAAAGTTGCAGTCATCATGCAACAAGGTGGGGCTGAGTGGTAGAGAAAGAGCAGAATGAAACCAAGCCATACACTTTTAACCCTTTTCTCTCCTTTTGAGACCAAGAGTGAATATGTTTTGCTTTCTCCTTTCAAGTCAAAGGATAAAGGGGAGTGGTGAAAATCCCAGCCAAATTGGTCAGGCTGTTAATTCGATAATCTTAATGTTATAACTTATAAGTTCGACTCCCAACAGAGAGTAACCTATCAGCCTTCTTCGTTTGAGCTGGGTAACTATCGACAACCTAGACTGGTTAACCTGGTTTACCCTTATGGTCCTTTGTCGGTTAGCGTTACAAGATGGGATTTACTTAGTACACACTATAGTAGCTGCGAGTTTCTTTCGTCACAAAAAATAAAAAATAGAAAAGGATAAAGGAGAGGAAATTACTAATGCTCATGTTACATACTTCCCACCCACTATAAGTAATAGTCCTATGTCACTAAATATGGACTAAGAACTACAAACACTGCCACTTCTCTTTGGTATCATAGTAGGAATGGCTCCTCAGAGTGTGCAAGGCAATGCCATGAGCTTGGTTTTATCCCGGGAGGCGAAGCCGAGGCTGAAATGGACTGCAGAGTTGCACGAGACATTCGTCGATGCAGTGCAGCAGTTAGGAGGTGCAGACAGTGAGTTCGGAATGCTTCCTATGTTATCATAACACTTTTTTTTCATCAGAAACTCTAACACTAATATAATGCAGAGGCCACACCTAAGTCGCTGATGAAGGCGATGAACATTCGCGGTCTGTCTTTGTACCACCTCAAGAGCCATTTGCAGGTTTGGTTAATTCCTTTATTTTGTCACATTGTGATGGTACAAACTTCTGTTGTTATTACACCTTTGTGACAGAAGTTTTCTGCTGCAGAAATACCGACACGGGAAAAGTCATCAGTCGCAACACTCTTGTCACACCAGGCAACAAGGTACCGATCAGTCTTACTATCACTTAAACTTTTAGTTGATACAGAACACATCATTCTGTTTGGTATCAGAGCATACTAGCATACGCAATAAGAACAGTACCGTAAGATATTCGGCCCGCACACATGACAGACGAAATACTTGCTTTTGTGCAGACTATAGCAAGCCCCCGGATCAGAGGAGTCATGTACTTACAGAAAGTTGTGATGCTATGCAAACACAGAAGAATGAGTAATAACTGCTGCTAACTAAATCATATTATTGTTTTTTTTGGGTGACAGAGAAAAACCTGCAGTCACTACCCGAGGATTTTACTAATTCAGGGCTTTGCGGTTTCAGGGAACTGCAGATAGCTCAGGCTTTGCAGGTGCAAATGGAAGTGCAGAAGACAATACATGAACAGATTGAGGTAATATCTATGAAATGATATCCCGTATTTCACATCCATACGATGAATATAATGAATGTAAATGCAGGTTCAGAGGCATCTCCAGCTGAGAATTGAAGCTCAGGGAAAGTATCTCCAGTCTGCTCTAAAGAAAGCACAGGAAATCCTCTCGAAAGCCGAAATCTCCCTTCTAATCTCCCCAAACATGGTGGATTTGGGGTGCCAAAGCTCTTCAGAATCAGGGCTGACAACTGAAGCGGGACATCCAACGTTAAAAGACAAAGAAAACAGCGAACCGATGGCAACATTGGAGAGCTGCGAAAGGGAAGAAGAAACTGTTGAGAATCCATCTGATAAGAAGAGATTCAGAGGCAGAAGATATGATGATAATGAAACATTGAAAAGTTCATCAGGGTTGTTGGAGAATCTTGATTTGAATGTAAAGAGTACTGTGAATAAGTTTGATGATACTACAGACTGTAAAGTAATTGATTTGAACCGCGAATGGGTATGATTTGCTGCTGGAAAGGAAATTGTATGAGCAGATGCTCTGTAAGGCTATATATATATATTTGTGTGTGTGGATATTCCAAATTAAAGTGGTTGGATCCTAGGATGAGACCATGATGTTCATAGAAACTTTGCAGGTTCTTTAATGTTTTGTTGATTGGTACATTGAATGTTTATCTAAATTTAGATACAAAATTTATATGCGCTTGACTGATTTAATATGATCAACCCAATGGTACTAAAGAATCATGCTACACACCCTTACTACTATAAATAGTTTGAGACTCAATATTCAATTATCGCCAAATAAAATATTCACAAGACTCATTTGGTATTTAACATATTTCTGAAAATCATGTTCACACGTAAAAATCATTTTAATACCCTGTTAAGATAACTCGATCAAGTGATCGATCAATCAACATTTAGTCTTGCTTTCAGAGGTATGATGTTGGAACGTGAAATTATTTAGACGTACAACTCAAGTTTTACCTCCTTCGTGAATCTTGGGACACGTTTATAAAATTCAAGATATATCTAGCAAAATCCGAAACCTGAGTTATAAAAAAAATTTACTTTAATGTCCTGTCAAGATAGCTCAATCAATCAAAGTTTAGTCTTAGCTTGCATTTAGAGGCAGAATGTTGGAACGTGGAATTATTTAGGCAGCTCAAGTTTTACCTCCCTCATGAATCTTGGGATGGGTTCATGAGATTCAAGATATATTGGCAAAACTCGAAACCTGGGCTATAAAAAAAATCTCTTTAATGCTACGTCAAAATAGCTCGATCAAGTGATCCATCAATCAACGTTTAATCTTGTTTTCAGAGGCACGATGTTAGAACATGAAATTATTTAGACAATTCAAGTTTTACCTCCTTCATGAATCTTGGGGCGAGTTCATGAGATTCAGAATATATTTGACAAAGCGTGAAACTTGGGTTATTAAAAAAAAAAAAAAAACCACTTTAATGCCCTATCATGATAGCTCGATCAAGTGGTCGATCAATCAACATTTAGTCTTACTTTTTAGAGGCAGGATGTTGAAACCTGAAATTATTTAGACAGTTCAAGTTTTACCACTTTCATAAATTTTGGGATAGGTTCATGAGATCAGGATATATCTGGCAAAGCCCGAAACCTAGGTTATAAAAATTAAAAAAATAAAAAATAAAAAAATCATCACTTTAATGTATTATGTAACCGTTCCCATGCAGGTAGTTACTGACAGTTTATAAAATCCAAAATTTGAAATGAGTTCTTTTACCCACAAACTATATAAACCCTACACATTATCCAAATCTCCATTTCCTCTGCATCTCTTCCCCATTGTTTCCTCCATTGATATCGATCTTCATCTCCTTCAATAATTTCTTGCAAAAATGGACCCAACCGCAGAAGGATTCGGGGTGAAAATCTACGAAGTATCCCCACGGCAGCCAAACCTCTCCAAGTACCCATCAACGCCAGCGGCGGCGGCGGCCGTCTCCGCCGTCTCCGACCTGGTACCCCCACCGGGAGGCGGCCGGAGAAAACGGGCGATGGCGAACGGAGTCCAAAAAACGCTCTCAAAAACGTCTCTACTCGCCAATTTCCTCCCCACCGGAACCCTTCTGACCTTCGAAATGGTCCTCCCGAGCGTGTACGGCAAGGGAGACTGCTCCGGCGTGAGCGCCGCCATGATCGTCGTCCTCCTCGCCCTCTGCGCCCTCTCCTGCTTCTTCTTCCACTTCACTGACAGCTTCCGCGGGCCCGACGGGAAAGTGTTCTACGGGTTCGTCACCCCCGCCGGGCTCGCCGTGTTCAAGAGCGACCCCGGCGTGGAAATCCCCAAGGATGAGCGGTACAAGGTAAGAAGTAAATAACTTAGAATCACTAATTTTTTAATTACTATTATTATCTTAATATTTTTACTCATTTGTCTTCTTCAATAATTATTTTTAGCATAGGTGTCTTTTTTTAATTTCGCCCCTACTTATAAAATATTTAGATCGACCTTAATAATAAGCCTATTAAATGTTACTTTGATGATTCAGTTGTATGTATGGTTATTTAAACCTTTTAAATCTATTGATGAAATATATTCTTCATTGTGTCTCTATACGAGGTTGGGGTCACCGACCTCGTCCACGCGCTCATGTCGGTGCTGGTTTTCGTGGCCATCGCGTTTTCCGACCACCGCGTCACCGACTGCCTGTTCCCCGGACATGCTAAGGAGTTGTACGAGGTGATGCAGAGTTTCCCGTTGATGGTGGGGATCATTTGCAGTGGATTGTTCCTCGTCTTCCCCAATACACGTTATGGCGTTGGCTGCATGTCCGCTTGATGATACTACCACTTTCCAAAATATTATTTAATTCTGTATATATATTATACTAAGTAGTATTTATCCCATGTATGTATTTTGTGATTTTATTGTCATTGCTTATTAATTTTGTGTCAGGGTGTGTGTGTTTTTTTTTGTTGTGTCTCTAATTTCCTATTGTCTGCTTAGTTTTAATTTTGGTGGCGACCATTTGTTCAATTCACGTTTTTAAGTTTTTTTTTTTCTTTACTGTGAAGCATGTGTATGTGTTTTGCGTTATCAATTTCTGTGTCTTATGTTACGTAATTGTATACCTTAAGAGTCTAAATTCTGTATCCGGAACAAATCAACATTAAACCAATCGGATATTGATCATTAACCCGTTAGATTCTTACCAACACTTTTCTGGTTAAGGTCATTATTACATAGGATTTTTCCGATGCTATATGGTTAATTTATTTATCCTGTGTGGTTTGTGGATTATTACACTGGAGTAGAATTTACCAGTATACAGCGTGCATTTTTCTCGTCCAATGAGAAAGAAAAAGAAAATATTGATCTGTCGTTTAAAATAAGTTTTAAGAAAATTTTGCACAATATAATAAAATAAAAGTTCTTTAAAACGTTAATGTTCGCATAGTAATAACTCGTTCTTGAAAATGCTATTTCAAAAAATATATTTTATTATACAAAATAATATGAGTTCAATCTCCAGTTGCTGATTTTCATAATGAATTTGATCCAAAGTGGAGATTATTAGACTAAGTATATGGCTCAAATTCATTGTTTTTTTTTTTTTTTTTTTTTTTATATAGTTGTTTCTGATTTCCCATTGTCTGGTTGGTTTTACCAAGTTTAAATCCATACCCCAACAACATTAAAGCAGTCCAAGATCATTAAAACAAGTTTAAGAAAATTGTGCCCAATTAAGTAAAAGTTCTTGAAAACGACTTGGACTACAATGGCAAGTAGATAAGTTGAATTTGAAAGCATCAATCAGCGGCAAGGATTATTAATTAGATTATAGATAATTTAAAGCAGAGTTTGAGTGCATTATTGGCTATTTTTGTATTGGAATAATGGATTTAGTTTTTACAAGTTGAAAACAGATTCTCTTGTTACAAATCGAAAGATAAAAAATTATAAGAGTGTCTAAATCTCTTTCAGAAGCAAATAAATGTACAAATGAAAGAACTCTGATTTTGAGACTTCACAACTGAAGTTTTGATGAATCTCGGAAGGAATTCGACTATTACTAGAACCAGACGTTACGCTCTTGTTACAATCCGAAAGTTTTGATAAACCTCATAAAGACTTCGGCCTTTACTAAAAACAGAAGATACTGTGGAAGTAATTCTTGTTTTCTTTGTTTGATGTATATTTTTTTTTTTTTTAAAAAGTGTAAAATACCTGGAGTAACAGTTATCCTTTTTGAAACTGTCATCCTTGGATTAATGTAATATAATGTTCTTTTCTGAAGTTTTTGCCGTGCAAGTTATCAAACACTTCGGACAAAACAAAGTACCAAAAACAATTGATAACAAAATTGTTGTTTTGTGCCTTTGTGGAAGAACTCCCAGCCAAATTAGTAGTATAGATAGCTTAGTAATCACAAGATTATTAGTTTAATTTCTGTGAATTATTTATTGACCTTCTTAATTTGAGTCAGTCAGTTATGTAGTCTTTTACCGATTAGGGTCATAAGGTGGGCACCCATAAATAATTGCTACTATTTTTTCATAATCAAAGTATTATTATCTTGTATATAATAATGTATGTTTTTTGAATTGTATTGCGTAGTACCAATTTTTATCGTCGTCACAATTCGATTAACATACTATGTTCAATTGTACCTGTGCAAAAGACATTGATTTTTATTGCTATTGTCATAATTTGATTTGGACATAACCTGACATACTATGTTCAATTGTACCCGTGCAAAAGACACTAGTTTCTATTGTATTCGTCATAATTCGATTTGGGCGTAACTTGACATACTATGTTCAATTGTACCCGACAAAACATATTGGTTTCTATTGTTATCGTCACAATTCAATTTGAGCGTAACTTGACATACTATGTTCAATTGTACGTACCCGTGTTAAAGACACTGGTTTCTATTTTTCATCAACTAAAAGGAATAGGTATTATTAGTGTTCATATTTGTTGTCAAAGCAAAGGAGTTTTGAACACCCAAAAAAAAAAACATTATAGTAAAAGAAACATCATATTATATTTAAACATTTCCTGTCCGGTCAGTCCATGAAGACGATGACTAAAACACAGGGAATTCAACGCTGGAAGCACATTTCCCCTGAGGAAAAACCGGGCACTGGATCAACTCCGACCCGGAGGAATCAACGCAGATGTAAATCTGGTAAAGCTGGCTATTCCCCTCGGCATCGGCGTTGCATTCGATTCCCGGCGCGTATCCGATTCCGCTCTCCACGGCGTTCTTGATGCTGCTCAGGCTGTAGAAGCTCCCGTCCGGGTGGATTCCGGCGGCCTGAAGAATCTGCAGCAAGTTGACTCGGCTCTTCAGGTTTAACGCCGCCTTGAAGTATCCGTGTTGGTCGAGAATCGACTCCGAACATGTGCCGTGTTTCTCCCATTCGTGTGACCAGAACGAGTATCCGCTCCCGCTTGGGCAGGCTAGGGTGGGCCAGCTCTGTTGCATTCCGCTCATTAAGTCCGAGACCTGAAGAGGGAGACAATGACAAGTTTAAGAAATCTCGGGTGGTAAGTGCGTTTACTAATCTAAGAAATTTTCATTTTTAGGCTCTTTGGTCTTTTGGAGGACGAGAGAAATTAGTTGTCACTATGCTAGGGTGTACACTAAGATTTGTGTGACAATGGAAGCCCATAATCAGTAGTTAGGCTGTGCACGAGTAAATCGAGCCTTTAGACCCTAGTTAGAAAAAGATCACACATGAAGTAAACTAGTCTAAATTAAACATAAGTGACCGACACCCCAGAAGGCCCATAATCAGTAGTCAAGGTTGTGCAAGGGTAAACCGAGCCTTTAGACCCTAGTAAAAAAAAGAGCACACACAAAGTAAATCAGTCTAAATCAAACATAAGTGACTGACACCCAGAAGGCCAATAAGTTGTTGGAACTTAAAACTTTAATTTGTAGTTATGGCAAAAACTTGTGTGAGACCATCTCCCATTTGAGAGAGTCACTTCATGCCGCTTGACCACAAGTAAAAAAAATGTATTTACTTGTGTACAACTTTCGAATTTGAAAGCTGAAAGAGGAGAAATAAGAAATTGGAGAATTGAAGTAAGCGTATCAGATCATTTTTTCGACCCAGTTTTCGGTTCGAGGAGAAGTTTAAGGTTAATGGGAGTTTGGTTACCTTGGATTGAACATAAGGGTTGCTGGAATCACAGTTTGAAGGATAAGTGCCATCATTGTAATTAGGCCACAGTCCATGAATCCCAAAATCTGAGGCTGGCTTTCCTGTTGTGGGGTAGCAACAGCTCTGCTTGGTGTCACAGTATGATCCTGGCCACTGATCAACAACAAACAACATCATTCAATTCGGGTTTAATTTGACCAAATCGGTAATTATATCCACCTCAATCTGGCTATTACTTTAAACTTTCAAGCGTTTCGACCAAAAGAACAGAGAACGCAACATATATTTTAAAAACTATAATATCAGTCTCTTAGAGGGTTCATATATACATACCTGTTGAACGAAGTAGAAGAAATCGAAGTCCTGAGCGGTGGCACCGAGAACGAATAAGCATTGTGAGAGAAGGAAGAAGTTGATCAAGAAAGAGGATTGAAAGTTTGTTGTTGCCATTTATGGTATGTTTGTTTTTGGTTTACAGTTGGGGGTGTCCTTTTGAGTGGTGGATTTGGGTGTATATATAGGCTGAAAATGGAGATGTGAAAGGGAACTCTTTGTAGGCCATGTGTGGAACTGTGAAAGTATGGTTTGTATTATTGGGCTATTGGCGTCTCATCCTTTCTTATCCATGCACCAATCCAAGCATTTAAAATAGTTTTTTAAAATTAATAATTGGGCTTGATTGAGGATTAATTAATAATTATAGCATGTGAAAGAGGCGCAAATTAAATTATATGATTTCCTAACCCATAAAATCAATCTTCACAATACAATAGTCTAAAATGATCACTTCCCCACTACAATTAGCTTAATCATGCTAAAAGATACTCATAGTTATAAATCTAGACGGTTGACTTGATATATGATTAATCGTGCTAAAAAACGCTCGTAATTATAAATCTAAATCGTCTACTCGATACATGATAGCTTAATCGTATCAAAAAGTGTCCGTAGTTATATGTCTAGCAATTGTTATATCATGCATCAGGATTCATATTGCAATGTGGTCTGTGGATGCTGATAAAAAAAAAAATTACGATACATTCAATTAACACATTGTGCACCTACAATTAACAACTTCTGTACATATAAACAAATAATTTGATTATTGCTAACACATAATATGATAGTGTCAAGTACAGATACAGAATCTGAAAATTATTTTTATACCATGGTCTAAATGCAAGGTAAACTCTGGTCCATGGTATAACTTTTCATATGTCTATAATGTGGATTCAATTAATGTAACATGCAGTAATCCAAAGTTGTGGTAGGTTTTGGGGATATTGGAGAGTTGATAGCAATATTGTATTGGGCTTTTGCTACTATATATGAGTATATGACAAACGTATGGCTAAGGTACGTCCTAAAATCTAACTTGTCCACGAAATCAAGTCGGTATGTAGGGCTTGTCTTTGACTCTTTTAATGTGAAAACTCATTTTTATTTCAAGACAATTAAGCTAAGACACTTCTACCTACAAATGTTTGAAATTGTGGCTAAACAATTAAATGTGTTTTAACGCCCTATTAATTTTACTTTAATTTCAGGCTACATAATTTTGCATCTATTCACCTTTCTCCACTCCTGTATAATAGGATGCAAATTATACAAAAGAAAAAAAAATCATGTACAACAAACTATATCAAAAGAGTGTTGATAATAATTGGACTTGTGACACACACACACACACATAACTTATAAGAATCATAGGTCATCCGCTCGAGACAAATTATACTATGGACCAAGAATAAATCTTCATTTTTAATATAATGAAAATTCATTATTTGATATACTAGCTATCAAATAATGAACCTTCACTATACAAATAATGAACATTCAATGTATTAAAATTGAATTTTTAGTATATTGAAAATGATGTACTTTATGTCAATGGTTTATATTACAATGTGGACCATTGTATATGGTATAATGATTTTCTACTCGGCCACCCCTTACAGGACCTATGTGTTTTATACTTTTATATTACATTACAAAAATGTTTGACGACCTTCTTAGGTTAATTTACCTCATTGTAGTCCTTTGGTAGCTAGGTTCACAAGGCAAGATTTACCTTGTACACAACCTCAAGTAATGGCTGCGGGTTTCCCTCGTAACTCAAGAAAATGCGAGCAAATTTAGCTATAGCTATATTAAATAACTATAGCTTAAATATCTATAAAGTTCAATATTTTACGAATGAAAATTTGTTGATAAATTAATACCTATGAATTTCAGTAATTTATCGATATACTCTTTATTGATAAATTTAATTTTGTAGTGTTAGTGATATGAAGATTTAGTCCTACCACAATATATTCCATCCTTATTTTTTCTCAATACATGGGAAAGGAAAGAGAGATAAAAGAGAAAAAAAAGTGGCTTAAATTAACATACAAATCTTGTTCAAGCAATGCCAATGATAGGGATAAAGAGCAACATTGTTTTTTTTGGGGGGGGGGGGGGGGGGAAA